>NC_057790.1:10349297-10649297 GCF_014905175.1 Aphidius gifuensis
GACATATGCACTGTTTCTTCTGTAACATTTATTATTTTGCGGGTGTTTATTATTGTAATTCATGATTGTATTTATATAAATCCCATAATAGGGAGGACTTCAAGCGGCAATACTTTCAGATGTCATACAAGGCGTAACGATGATCACTATATCTTTGTTGATTACTGTTGAAGGTGTCGTTGACGTAGGAGGACCTAGTACTGTCTTGAACGTGACTCAATCTCGAGGTAGATTGGAATTTCTTAAGTAAGTTATTTAATTTCCGATGATTATCAATATAATAATCATCAATATAATAATCAAACTATCGAAAATTCAGAAAATAAGATCACTAACCTCGATAAGCTGAATAAACTAAACTTATAACAACAACTTATTTATTTTCTTTATATATAACATAGCTTTAACATGGATCCAACAATTCGAGTGACAACAGTGTCAGCCACGGTGGGACAACTTTTTATGAGTCTTTCCATATTTGGATGCCAACAAAATTTCGTTCAACGTTATTGTAGTATGAGTAGTCGCACCAATGTCGTAAAGTAAGTATTATTTAATACTCTCTCAGACACTTGTATGGTATATTTTTTTAAGCTAAAACAACAATAATCAGTTTGTTATTGTGCCGGTAAACTTTGTGACGCTTGTAACTAGTGTCCAGCTGTTCCTCCTGATAGGACCAACCTGTTGTCGAATTCTGGAATCATCAACAAGCCTCTCTTGATAATAAGAACATGGATTGTGAAAGTCTTAATTTTAATTTCGCTTATTGTTGTCACCATAATGTTCAGAAAATAAGTTATATTATATATATAACACATGAATTTTGTTGATAATGAAGCTGAGTTGAATGAAAAATTTGCCTTCTTTCTAATATTTTTACGACTAAAATTATTTTCCAAAATTATATAGATGATGTAAGGAAGACTTCGAAAAATATTTTTTTTCTATGGCCTTTTTTTTTATTTTCAATTTAAGTAGTAACAATATTAAAAAAAAAAAGCAAATTTCATCTTTAATTTTATTTTATTTCCAATATATTGATGTTTTTTTGTATTTATACTTTAGTACTGGATCCATCGACCTTTTTTCAGAATGTGATAGAAATTCCCTGATCTATCTTGGAACAGAATTAACTTATTATACAAAAATTCATGATTTTTTTTTTTGCAAGTTACCTGGTCGGGAACCAGCGCTCTTTTTTGGTTGTCTTTTCTTTTTATTATATTAACCAAGCTTCCAACATTATAAATTGATAAATTGATGTTCATTTGATAATCAGACATCTTGATATCTAAAAAATCAAAATGAATATAATACAAATTTTGTATTAGCAGACCAGAATTAATTGATAATTATAATGAAATGTTACTGGCAAGAATATTAGATACTGGTGTTATTGTAAGAAAACGAATGATTGAAGTACTCGAAAATAGGTATAACCTTTTTCATTGACTGCCGATTCAATTATTGAATAAAATGTAACCCGACTTATATGAAGATTTAAACCGATACCAATTGCATCAGTTGCAACCATAATTTTACATGTATTGTTTGGATTATTAAATTTAACTGCTTGGCCTTGTATTTGGTGGTAAACCACTATATATAACAGCAACTACAATACCATTTATTTTTAGCTTTTTTTTATACAAGATATATATCATTTTTATTAAAATAAACAATACATCCACCTGGTTGATTATTTTCATATGTTACAATTGCTCCATATTGAATTTCAAGCTTAGTCGAAGGTTTATAATAATTCACATCAACAATTTCACCAGTTGTTGAATATAATGCAAGTACTGAATCAATAGCACCAGCTTTACTACAGAGATGTATTTCATCAGCTGGTGTACCTAATAATGCGCGTGTCCTCTTGCTTAATCTCTTAATAATTGTGTTTCATGAATAACAGCAATTTCACATGGTGCATTTATTTTAACTATTCAAACAGTACAAGCAACATGTCCTGATGGACAATTTTCTCCATTTGCGAATAATCTGTCTTTACCAGTAACTAAATCATACCGTGTATCTAAATTATTTGTTTTACTAAATAGTTCATTTGCTAGTGATTTCAATCGACCACAACATTTTAGCTTTCGACCACTTTTAGCTTTCCTGATACGTTCAAGTGCATGATATGTTTTACCACTATTCGTTAGTCCAGCATGGAATATCATTTTACGTTCTTTTCTTCTTGCAAGTGGGTACTGATTTGCTGGTGTACGTAAATCAGATATATTTTCTAAATCATCCATACATTCAAGATGTGGATATATTTCTTCAGCAAATTTTATGGAATAAATTAAATAAATTACTACCATTTATAATATCTAATATGAGCAAAAATAAAACAACTGAGCCCCCCTCAAAATGCCTTACCCGGGATTATAATAATGAGTACTATTTTTTTATAGTTCTTAAGGATACAAAAATACGTTTTCGTTGTTTTTTGAAAATTTCGATTATTTTAATTGTTATTAATAAATGAATTTTTTGCTGGTGTTAATTGAAAAAAATGATATCTATTGATCTGCTAAAAGGAAATAAATAATTTTCATACAGAATATTGAAAATAAACCGATCTTTTTAAAAAAAATAAAATAATAAATTTAAATCAAAAATTAGCAAAAGTTATTAACAATTTTTATAAACAAATGGAAATTCTACTACTTTCTCCCTCTTTTTTTACATTTTTTCATTTTACCTTTTTTATTCTCCATTTCATTACGCAACTTTTCACGTTAAAAAAACTCATTAACATTAATATTTAAAAAAGTTATCAATATTTTTCTAGTGCGTCGCGCGACAATTAGTAAGAAAAGTACTGCGCGTGAAGCCTCAACGGTGGCTCTCAATTTGTTGTTAAATTAATAACTCAATAGATAATTAATAAAAATACCCAAAAATTTGCATAAAACTTCTTGATATACTGCTCAACAATATTGCCACTGACAAGTTACTCGATTTTAAAATTTCTTCGACTTTTTTTTCATTCGAAGTTAGACAAATTAAATTTTCCATCAGCACAATACAATAAATAAAAAAAGTTAAACAATATAAATAAATAAGTTTTTTAATATCACTATTGTCATCGCTAGCCTATAATAAAGCTACAGTCAAATTTTCAAGTCAATTTATTAATTTTTAAATAAGTTATCACGAGTTAAATGTTTAAAAAAAAAGATTTTTTTGAAAAAAAAAAAATTTGTTTTTATTTTTTATTGCATTAACCAATTATGATACAAAAAAATTTATTTGAATGAAAATGTTTATTTTTTAGTTTTATATATCACTGTATTTTTTTTTTTTTTAATTTTCCAATTTTTATTTTTTCACCGAAACAACGTCGCGTTTTCATGTCTTCGAGCGCTCAACGTGTTATTGCATCCAGACCCTCAATTGTCGCGCGACGCACTAGAAAAATATTGATAACTTTTTTAAATATTAATGTTAATGAGTTTTTTTAACGTGAAAAGTTGCGTAATGAAATGGAGAATAAAAAAGGTAAAATGAAAAAATGTAAAAAAAGAGGGAGAAAGTAGTAGAATTTCCATTTGTTTATAAAAATTGTTGATAACTTTTGCTAATTTTTGATTCAAATTTATTATTTTATTTTTTTTAAAAAGATCGGTTTATTTTCAATATTCTGTATAAAAATTATTTATTTCCTTTTAGCAGATCAATAGATATCATTTTTTTCAATTAACACTAGCAAAAAATTCATTTATTAATAACAATTAAAATAATCGAAATTTTCAAAAAACAACGAAAACGTATTCTTGTATCCTTAAGAACTATAAAAAAATAGTACTCATTATTATAATCCCGGGTAAGGCATTTTGAGGGGGGCTCAGTTGTTTTATTTTTGCTCATATGACAGTATGTAAATCAGCTGGTGGTGTATCATTTCCTATAAAGGATCGACGAAAACTATTAAAAGCTTGTTGTTAAAAATTATTATCCTCTGGCTGAACCATTTCTTTTTATATAAAACTTCGTTAAAACTGTTTGTAAATCGCTTCTATTAATAACACTTTTTATTTAAGTATGAGTTTTGAACCATTTGGAAAATTATATTTTCGATTTTGAATGTCAGTGTTGAGTTAGTAGTTAGTACACATCGGCCATGAGCCGATAATCTATATGCCAACCCTGACTATGTTAGATCATTATCTCCTACTTCAACATTCCCACCAGAAAGCCGCCTAAGCTGTGTGCGTAGACGGTCCCATGGAGTTGATCGAACGACAGAGGAAATGGATAGGTCCATAAAACAAGTGAATGCTGGCATTTCGTTGCCAGTCATCGACCGGCGCTCGCAGCTAGCTAATTGTACTACTGTGATTGGAAACAGTCAGTAGTTGGCTTCTGGTGAAGCTAGCTGACTCCTTGGTGGAGTTGTCTAAGCATCTCGTTGATGTCAACATGTTCCTTGTATGGAACTAGTTAATGCCACTGATGAGTCTAACCACGCTCCCGATGTATGGTACATGCTTTCGTGAGTTATATACGATGTAGGTTATATACCATATATGAGTTATATACCATAGGTAGGGCGTAGTATATTACTCTCTCTGTTGCACTAGTGTGGTTACTTTGCTGTCAGGGTTGCTATGATCGAGTGGTTGAGTGAGCAAGGTGATTTGACGTAAGACCATGCTCGGCAACAGATTGATCTTGCATTTAATCGCTTCGTGCACTAAGAGTGAAAGAATAACCGGGAGGATATTTGGTGAAGCCTTGAAGAGTACAAATATCCTCGTTCTCATATTGACTTATGCTAGTTAGCAATTCCAAAGTTAATGTTACCAGTAATAATGGCTGCCCGTGGGCTTACATTATTACGCTTTCGTGTCATTACCAAAAACTTTCACGTTCCGGTAATGGCGTCTGAGTGACGTTCGTAGCTCAGTATGGTGGACCGCGACCCTTTACATCCATTTTAAAAAACTATGTTCTTACTTAAAACTCCACCATTATAAATTTTTTTGATTTTTTTTTTTTTTTTTTCATGTCCCTCCCTAAATCCTACAACTTTTACTTGAATCATTTTCCAATTTAAGCCATATATTTCGAGAAAAATCCATTATCAGATTAAAATTGGACGGTCTGTATATTACACTCGATGTGATCGAAGAAAGATGCTCCTTGACTACACTCAGTACAATAAAAAAATATTTCAGATGAATGTTAGAATAAGTTCCCAGGTAGAAACCTAAGTCGGTTTCCGACGGTCAACATTCAGTGGACGTCGAAAATCGAGCTCGGATCGACGTTAAAACGTTACGCGAAAAACGCTCGATTCGACGTCGATCCAGAGGGAGCCCTGATACAATTCTGTGAGTAAGATTGAGAGACAAAGGGTTTTCATTGCGAGAACTTTCATATCAATTTAAATGAACAATTTAATTTAATATAATAATGATAATATGAGAATTAATTTAGAAATTTAATCTTGTCTAATCTGGACTAATTTATGCATTTATTATTTATTAAATATTTATTTATTAAATATTTAATAAATAGTTATTCTTTTTTACTGCAATAGAATTTTATTGTTGATTTATTCATTTATTTCGATTAATTTTATTCCTTGGTATTTCAATTTATTAAAAAGAATTGTATTCATTTTATTTGTCAAATCAGTTATTGAAATACTAAGAAAAAGAAGTAGCAAAGGAAGAGATGTAGCTAAGAAATGAATGTTGCCAAACAAATATGTTTTAAGGTAATAATATTGCTCAAAACGTAATTTTTTCGGCAACTGTTATTCCTTAGCTACTGCTTTTCCTCGGGCAGATGTATTTTTTAAAAAAAAATTACATGTATTTTATTTATAAAATGAATAAAAATGTCCAAGGAAAAGCAGTAGCTAAGGCTTTTATGGATTTTCAGTAAGTTTTATATATTAAAAGTTATCAAATATCATGTAGTGTAAGTAATATTCAGAGAAATGAACTAAAAAATATATAGATTTATTATAACTATCTAATGACATATGATTAATAAATAATTATAATAAATAAAAAATACAAAGATATGTATATTCATTATCCATATAAATACCGTGTAAAGGACATAAAAATATGATGATGACATTTTTTTTCAAATTATGGAAGTGACACTTCTTCAGAATGAGTAGTTAGGAAAAAAAAACCAAAGGTGGAGTGCAATGATCCTAGCGATGTGGATAAAACAAATTTTTCATTTTTTATTTTTTCTTTGATTTTCACTTTTAAGATTTTTGTTTTATTATTTATTTATTCATTCCCGGACAATTTACTTTTGTATTATTTGTGATGAATACTGATTTGAATACAGCGATAAGAAAAACTTATTTATATAGATTCACCAATGAAGCCGAAAAGTCAGTTATTATGGGATCAATGAGGATTTTTCACTATCCTCCTCTCTTACCGCTAGGTGGGAGCCAGCTGTTGTTTGAGGGCAACCAACGGGTCGGGAAATTTTACGTAACGAGAGCAATGGCCTCGGAAGGCCATTCAGTAGCGATCTTACTCAGTAAAGGGGTTATTTTATATCAAAACTAACACTTTTTATTTGAAAAATTTTTCGATAAAATCAATATCTTTTTTGGCCTGATTTTATCTGTTGATCGATTTTTCTTGAAAAATATGACTATAATTCGAAAATGATTATCAGAAAAGTTAAAAGGTTTCAGAAAGACAGACACGAAAAAAAAAAAAAAATTCTCAAAAAAATCAAAACGGCGGAGTTTTTTTTGAGGTTAGTTGTGGTTTTTTTTTTAACTAAATCAGGTTCATATCAGGACTAAAACGTTTCCTAAATAAAATTTTTCGGAAAAGTCAATACTTCTAACTCCGCCATTTTTGAATTTTTCGAATTTTTTCTTGTATATTTCTATCTAAATTACACTTTTTTTTCTAAGAATTATTTTTTGATTAGAGGCATATTTTTCCGGAGAAATCCATCAACAGATAAAATTGGGCCAATAAAAATTGATTCTACTGAAACTGTTTTAAATAAAAAAAGTTACTTTTGATGTAAAAAACTTTCTGATACAAAAAAAAATATAGTATCTATTTTGAAAAACTATGTTCATACCTGAAATTCCGCCTTTTTGAATTTATTCTATTTTTTTTTTTTTTTTTTTTCCATGTCCTCCACCAAAGCTTACAACTTTTATTTGAATTATTTTCCTATTCACGCCATATATTTCGAGAAAAATCCGTTATCAGATTAAAATGGGACAGTCTGTATGTTTTTAACAAATACTGCCATACTGGAGCCAAGTTTTTTCAACAATTATACCCTTACTTTGTTGGTTAAGAATTCATTAAAATTTGATGTAACTTGAAATTCAATTTCTTGAAAACGGTCTTCATTGATAAGATTTCTGAAACGAGACTACTTCTTGACTTGAATTTTTCGTAAAAGAATGAACATAGATTCAAATAGTTATTTTCAAACTTTGAAGTAAATGATCAAAAACGAGAAGCTGTATGATTGCTCTTATGTTTGTATTCAGTGAATAGCAAATAATTACTAAAATATACATATATTTCTTTGCAGGACAATGATTTATAACATGCCCGTGATATCAGCATTCTTCACTTTATCTTGGCTCGTTGGTATGGTTATATTCGCTACATATGCTGATTGTGATCCACTACGAATGGGATACATATCGAAATTCGATGAAATTGTACCATTCTACGTCGAAGATAAACTTGCATACATACCCGGAGTATTAGGATTAGTGATGGCAACTCTCTTCAACGGAGCACTGACCTTGGCAGTGTCAAACCTCAATTCACTAGCTACTGTTACATTTGAGGACTTTCTGAGTCAAATACCAGCGTTAAGTCATTTGACAGATCGTCAACAACTACAACTTATAAAACTGATAGGCGTGGTTTATGGTTTTTTAATTGTTGCTGCTAGTTTTCTCGTTGCAATGTTATCAGGTGTAATTGAATCATCGATGCTTATGACTTCAGCAACATCCGGACCATTGCTCGGCGTCTTCATTCTCGCTATGTTAGTACCATGTGCTAATTGGAAAGGAGCTGCTAGTGGAATGTTATTTAGTCATGTCTTGTCACTTTGGTTGACGTTTGGTCATTTGACGGTGACTAATGAAGAAGATGCTCTTCCATTATCAACAGACGGTTGCAAAAATGATACATTTTCGTCACATTTGATGAAACCAACGTCAGTATTAATTTCTTCAGTACCAGAATTGAAAGCACCGATAACTATTACATCAAAATATGGACCAGGAATGCTTGAATATATTTATAGTATAACATATATGTACTATGCTTTGATTGGTAGTCTGACGACTGTTTTGGTTGGAATCTTTGTGAGTCTTTTAACAGCTGATGAGAAGAAAGATATTTATGAACAACATTTACTTCATCCTCTTGCTGTTAAAATATCGAAATGGTTCCCAGGCAAGCCAAGACTTTTTTCCGAAACAAGAAAACTTAGTGATGAAAACGAAAATGTTAATCCAGCATCAAAAACATCAGTGAATGGTGCAGAACACATTTCGATTGGTAAAACAAAACAAGGCAGTGATCAGTACATGAAAAAATTACATACGCTTAAAGAAGCATCTTTAGACGTCACTAATGAAGTAGCTAAAGGAACCAAGCTATAATAATAACATTAATAATAATAATAATAATAATAATAATAATAATAATAATAATAATAATAATAATAATAATAACAAGGCCTGTAATATCATACCCATTTCCTGGAATGTTGAATAAAATAGAGATTAGAATATTATTCTGCTTGCAGTTTTGATAGCATTTCTTTATGTACATGTTTCCATGAATCGCATACGTACTGAGTCTGTCAAAAATTGCTTGGAATTCATTAATTATGAATCGCACACAATACGCAAACATACATAGAAATATAATATATTGTAACGAGATTTGACAGATCTCGCGCTCCCGAAAATAATTAGAGGTCTGGTCTAAGGAGTAAGTATTGACCACGACGCTAATTAATACCACCAGTTTGTAAGTAGCCTCGGTAGTGACATGTATTTTGGCCTGAATATCAGTGTTGACTTGGTAGACATCCTCCATGAGCGGATAGTCAGGATGCCTACCCTGGCTGCGTCAGATTCTTATCCCTGACTTCGACACTCCCACGAAGAGTCGCATCAGGTGTGTGCACAAATGATCGTATTGAGTGGGATAAACGGAAAAGGGGAAAGAGGATCCATAGGATCGGTGATCGCTGGCATCTCACTGCCAGTCGTTATCCGGCTCTCGAAGCTGGCTGATGGCACCGGGCTGATAGGCAGTCCGTGGTTGGCTGCCGATAAAGCTAGCTGACTCCTTGGTCGAGTTGGCTGGCCTCTTGGTAACGTCGACATGTTCTTATAATGGAGCTAGTTGATGTCACTGGTGAAGCTGCCTGAGTCCTTGGTGGAGTTAGCCGACTTAAATGTGACGTTGACAGCTCTCTAGAGTGGAAGCAGTTGATGTTGCTGATTAGTTGTTTAGCCATGCCTCCGAGTGTGATTTATAATGTCGCTACGCTACATAGGTAGGACGTTGTATATCACTCGCTCTCTCGCACTAATGTGGTTACTTGCTGTCAGGGTCACCTGACAATAGTTTTATATTCCATTAAATTATAGACAACATCGAAAGTTTACATGCTGAATTCACTACATACAAAATTTGTATATAAAGTTGAATTCAAAATAATTTTTCTAGTGTCAAAATAATTGTTCATTTTTTTGGGCGTTATCTAAAGGGGTACGGAAATAAGATGCCAGTGATTCAAGGACCTCCAAGTTCTGGATATCATTTGACTGGAGAGAATGATTATGATATGTGTTTTGAGCGTATATGTAATATTGCAAAGCCACAAGATCTAAAAGATGCTGTGAACTTAAGAAGCATGACTTTTTCTCGTAATGCACTCACAATGCAAACTGGAGATTCGTTCTACACTGTACATTAAAATACAAAAAATTTAAGAGATGAATTTGCACGTTTCAACAATCTTTCTTCCTTAGGGTTAGGAAAAAAACATGAATATTACAATAACTACAATTGAACACATTTTTTTCATCAGTACACCTTCTTCTCTAGCTAATTATCGATTTAACTTTTTGATGGTAGAATAAACAGATCTTAGTTTTTGATTTCGATATTTTGACGTGTTGAACGATAAGGACAAGAAATATTTATCCAATTGAAATTCAAAGTCCCAAATAATTTTTTTCCCTTAAGTCAAAACTTTCTAGGTAATTGTTAATCTTCAGTGTCAACCTCTTGATTGCTCGATTCTGACTTATTTGATTCATCGATGATCTACTGATTTATACCCGAATCTTGTTTTTATACCTCTACTATGGAATTCAATTCCCGTTATATTGCTTTCATATGTAATTTAATTATAATTGTTTCAATTGTTGTCGATGTTAGTCGAATATCTGTTTCGGAGCAACTCTAAAAGTTTTTTGGATTCAAACATAATGCCGTTCCGGTTTCATGTGACGTCAAATATAATCCTTTACCGAGTCCCTGCACGGAGAGAAATGTTCAACAAAAATTGTAGTTCTGGTACAACAATTTAGTACCAAGATGCAAGCTTCGTTTTTTTTATTTGTTTTTCTTATAAAACTTGTTAAGTGTTGAATATTATTTGTTTTGTAGATTCATAATTTTTGTTAAACAGAACCACAATTTTTATTGAACCACAATTATTAGTCCGCTTTATTACTAATTTTATTTTCTAATTTAATAATTTTTATTTTCACTTTAATATTTTTTGTTTTGTGCATTATAAATTTTGTTGTTCAGTACAACAATTTTTGAGGTCCAACAAGACTTGTATACCGCGTAAGAATTTTTGTCTTAGATCACCACAAATTTTGTGGTTCTAGAACCACAATTTTTGTCAGCTAGTAACAGATGATACACACAAACAAGTTTGGGAGGGGTGTGTTAGTTGTGTGAGTTATTACTGTTGGCCGTTACAAGTAATGTTTATGCCTCACTCTGAATTAGAAGAGATTGGTTTGGACCTGTCATTGATTGACAAAAACACAAAAAAATATGTAGACATTATTTGATTATTTAATTATTGAAGAATTATAACAATTAGTATGTGCTAAAATAAAACAGGTCATGAATTTGCAGCTAAGATTACTTATGTTAGATCAGTCAGAACATAATTTTTTTTAGTTGATTCGATATTTGTTCATCACATAACCTTTCTTTTTAAACGTCAATTTAATTTTTTTATTTATAAACTATAACTTCTTTTTTTTTTACTTCGTTTTTTTTTTTTATTCTTTTAGTTTTGTCAATTATTTGTTTAGAGTGCATAGATTTATAACATAATGCAAAACTGGTGGTAAAACGTAATTAGAATATAAGTATGTTGAAATAAAAATAACAACAGATGTATTATGCTGAATAAACTTAAAAATGTAAAACTACATTTATAAAAATAATAAAAAAAAAGATTTGCCACATAAATAATTGTATTAATTGTTAATTAATTATTAATTAATTATGAATTATTATTATTATTTTTTTTTTTTAATAAAAGATTTCATTAATTTTTATTTAGGTAGAAAACAAATTTCGTTTATTCCGTAAGAATTTTCATTGAAAGTTGAATAAATTTAATTGTTACTGTACAATAAATTTTATTAAAAAATCAAGAAATTATGTTTAATTCACAAGAATTTTTATTTGAAATTAAATAAATTTTATTGGTACTGGTAACAATTTTTATTTGAAGAAGAACAAATTTTGTTTGTTTCACCAGAATTTTTATTAGAAGTTATATAGATTTTAATACGTGCCCAATAGATTTTGTTGTACAGAACCGTAATTTTTGTGCCCCGGGAACCACAAAAATTGTGGGTCGGTAAAACAAATTTTGATAATGCCCACATCATATTTTATTGGACTTACATTTTGGTACTTTTTTGTGGTTCTGTTCAACAATTTTTAAGTATTTTTTTAACAATTTTTGTTGGATATTTCTCTACGTGTGGTGAGAATAAATTAACGAATTTCAACAAAATTTGTTAGAATTTAATATTTTTATTTGTCAAATTTTGTTAAAATTTGTCCGTCATTTGGAACATTTGTCTATTATCAATTGTTGCATAGTAAAAAAATTGTTAAATTTTGTCAGTTTATGTTAAAATTTATTAAATTTTTACAGTTTTTGTTGAAATTTGTTAAACTTTGGTATTGGTAGTTTCTATTAAGGTTCAACAAATTTTGACAGTTTTTGTTAAAATTTATTAAATTTTGTCAGTTTTTGTCTGATCGTTCAAAAGATTACAGAGGATAGTGGGTGCGTTCTGTAGCTTACTTTCCCGTAACTCCAAGATGGCAGAGTTGAAGAAAATTTTGACATTTTTTTGTGGTAGAACTTTTGCGTTGTGGTCTCCTTATTAATCTATCATATTTTAAACATGCGACAATATTAATTTACTTGAACAATAATAACAATAACAAATTACAATGACAGACAACTATGATACGTTCCAAAACCTCTGTTATATTTATCAAATTCAAAATGCGCTGCCAGCTCTTTTGCTCTAGTGATATTATCGTGATTTTTACCTCATTTTATTGTTCCGTTTTTTAGCCGCCATCTCAAGTTTGTTTGGAAAAATATGTCATGGAACACACTCAGTAATACCATATATGTAATACTACCGTCGTATTTTAGACTCCAGTAACACGCATTTATTGAGAAAATGAATAATCCAACTTTTACTAGAACTAGACCGATGACGAGCGCTCTGCGCGCGTACTCTTATATTATATTTTATTTCTGAGGATTATAAATAAATATGCGAAACTGTGCATATCTCAGAGTCATGCGCACAATAAAAAATTTTTTCAAAGAGAAAAATAAACAATAAACATGCATTATCTTTTTTAATTTAACAATAAGAAATGTATGTTGACTTTTTACTTATATAAAATATTTTTGATAAGTTAATATCAATTTTTTTATTTTTGAATAATTCTGTAAAAACATAATTTTTTATATCATTGTTTTGACGTTGGTCTCCTGAAAATATTTTTAGCGATTGCCAAGATCTGACCCGTGAAAATGCTACATATAATTGTCCATGATGAAATACATCTTTTCGGAGGTCGAGTCCTACTTTTTCAAAAGTTTGTCCTTGACTTTTATTGATTGTCATTGCAAATGCTATTTTTATAGGAAATTGCCTACGTTTGAAAATAAATGGATAAACATTTTCACAATACAAAGTAACACGATGGATAAACACGATGTTTGCCATGTCACCTGTTAAAATTCGACATTTTGAAAGGTTATTCGACAAATCTATTATCTGTAATCTAGTTCCATTGCATAATCCTTCACTAGGACTTAAATTACGAAGTAACATAACTATGAAATGTTTCCATAAATGACTGAACTTGATAGATAAGTTAACCGTTTCACTTCGTGAACCATTTACTTTCACAGGTAGCAATTGTCGAAAATTACCACCCATAAACATAATTTTTCCACCGAAAGGTAATTCATTTTTTGTCAAATCCCGATAAGTTCTGTCTGCCAATTCTATACAATATCTTGGCGCCATTGGAGCTTCGTCACATATTAATATATTGTAATCTAGCAATTCTCGTGCTTCTTTAGATTGAGCTCTGAAATTTGACGTTGAATCAGCCAACATTGGAACTGGCATACCGAAAACTTTGTGCATCGTTCTTTCTTGCGGAATTAATATAGGCGCTATTCCTGTAAATGCCATTGTAGCAATTTTATATCCTTTACTTTTTAATAGCTGGTAAATTGTGTTGTAAACAAATGTTTTTCCAGAACCACCTGGTCCGTCTGTGTAAAAACATGTCTTTGTAGGCTGTTTCGACATAGCAGCATTTAAAATTTCATCGACGATCTGCTTTTGTTTTCCATTCAATTTCGCATATTGTGCGAGACCAATTTATTTATGATTTTGAAGAGATATTCCTTCGTCATTAATGTCATCAATTTTTTCAAACTGAGCCAACGATGGCATTGATGGGAATTGACTAACACTGGAATTTTCTTGACCCAGGAGAGTAATAATTTCATGGTATGCTCATGCATAAGATTGAGTTTCACTGTGCCCTTTACGTTTAAAATCTTCTGACAAAGCATCTTTAAAATTTTCCCACAGCTCATTTGGGTTGTTCGGTTGACAGTATATCATTATACGAACAAATAAATGTCGTAACTGTCTGGGCATCATCCATATTTCTCCCTCAGTCATTGCATGGTCCCACTCTGAATCGTCTTCAATAAGGCCTAATGCTACACAGGCACCATGGTAAGTATCATGAACTACATTATTAACTGTTCTCAAATCTTCAAAGCTTGTTGCTCCTTTTATTGTGGGCAATAACAGTCGAAGGTGAAAAAGTTCAATTTGTCGTGGACTGATAGAATACATTCTGCTAATGACTTTAGAATGTCGTAAACGCTTCTTCCACATTGCTGAACGATTTGGAGTGTTTTTCTGAAATACAAAATATGATGGGATTTCTCCATATGTATACATTAAAAATAGAGGATATATCAAGGGTTCAACATTAGGGTCCATGCTACTGATAGATTTTAATTCTTTGGTACTTTTAGAACGTATTGGTACATATGATTCTGGTATATCACAATCTGCAGTTGTTGTGAAAATTGCAGCAACTTCATTGACCCTCTGTGCGTTATATCGGCTTGCGTCTATGCCAGGTCTCAGAGAAAATAATAATTGCATTTCGGGTTCTGATTGCGCACTGTTATCAAGCATAGATGACTGGAGTTCATCAAGCATCATTTGATAAGCCTTAGCGAATTCGTTAACTTGACGAAGAGTTTGGCCTATAGCATGAATTATTTCTCTATTTAAATTTAAACCTCCATTTATTTGTAATCGAATATCAGTGGATTCATTTTGATCGACAATGAAAAGCTGGCCGAAAGATGGATTTTCGTTCGTGGTGGGGTAGAAGGATGTATTAATCTGGTAATAAATTTGACCTTGTATCTTAAAACAATATGGGCCTGGTCGATTCGTAGTCGGAAACTGAACTAAATTAGCAATCAAAGATGCAAATGCAAATGCATTATTATAGTATCGTATTCGTTCGGGAAAAATAGCAGAATGTGGATGTGATCGATCAAATAAACTTTTAATTAATTCTGGGGAATCACGCATCTTGTCAAGACTAACTTTACCATGGCTACAGCAGTTGTTCTACGACAATTTTTTATTAGATACTTCTTCATCTTTGAAGTGTTTTGCTGAACAGTCCTTACATATATTATTCATTTCTCTAATATAATTTTCTTGAATACCTAAAATCGGAGTATTGTCGTGATAATTTTGTCTGCGTAAGGCAATTCTTTGTTAATGATTCTGTTGCCGTTCGGCATTTTTCAACCGTTTAACTCGCTGAAATTCTTGTTCTTCTTCAAGAGTCCGTTTAGCATGACGGGCACGGATAATAAAGATAAAATTATTCAATTGTTTATAGTTATTATTTAAAAAGGAAAATAATTGTAATGCTGAAATATCTGATTTAAGAAATAAAAACGTTTTATTATTTTGTTATGAAATCAATTTCCTCACTGTTTTTTCAATATGATGATGATGATGATAAAGATTTGTTTACGGATGAATTCAATATTAAAAATGTAAGATTATTCTTGTATTCTAAAGAAAAGCAGTATCTTCTCAGCAAAAGTAATAATGTATCTAAGTAATGTATTGCAATTGTAATTAGAAGAAGATTAGAATTTTTTGAGCATATGTAATAATGAATTTCAGTGATTAAGCAGTTGGAATATGTAAAATGCACTTGAATAGCTCAAATAGTCGAAAAGCTGAAATAAATCAATTAATGGAAATTAATAATCAAAATGTAATTTATTATTATTCATTCTAACTAATAATTGAATTTTCAAAAAATTAAATATAATAATAGAATTTTGATGAAGATATTTTATATATCGTATTGTAAATTAATTTCGTCCTTCAAAAATTTTGCAAAACAAAAGAATCTCCTCGAGTACCTGAAAAAATCATAAAAATCTAATTACAAATCAATCATTATAATTGGATAACTCCGATCTATTTATTTATTTATTTATTCATTATTATGAATATAAAAATAATAAAGAACTTACTCTGGATTAAATCCAGTAAAACAAAACTTCTTTGTGTAGATGCTCCTTTCACCTAGGTTATGAATTCACGATGATAATGACAGTTTAATTGTACTGATAATATTTTGTTAAATAAATTCAATCCTTCCAAGTTTTTGTTAATAATAACCTCTTCGAGCACCTGAAAAAATCTAATCATAAGTGAACAATTAGATTATGAACAAATAAACAACATGATTAGAAGAAACAATTATTTCATTATTTTTTTATTATGAATAACTAAGCACTTACTCTGAATTTAATCCAGTAAGATAGAATAATATTCGTGTTCGTGTAGATACTCCTTGCACCAAGTTTATGAATTCACAATAACGAATTCAATAAAGTTCAATTCTAAATTTTTTCTGTATATTGTGATACAACTCTCATCTGATATATAATATCAATAAATCATCACTTAACTTAGGCAGTTTATAATACTGATTAATACACCTAATTATAACATACACATGCGCAACTCATTCTTACATCAAAAAATAATGCTGCGAGATGTCCTGCTGAGTCATAAAAAGAAACCAAAGTTCATTATGGCCATATGGGCTGGTACCCGGCTGTATATTTTTTTGAAGTGAAACTTCTTTTTTACGGAGGGTAGCACAAAATTGAGGCCCTGCTAGCGTCACACTCTGTTATAGTCTCTATGCTTGGTCACACGCTAGTCACACGCTCGGTCACAAGCGGATAAAGAGGGAGAAATACAGAGAGAGTATGAGCTGCATACAGCATGTACTACATATAGCGTACATCTCGGAGCGTCAGCTGCTATGTGTGTATAATGTGTGCGACTTTTTAATTTAAATGTTATTAACAGTATAACTTATATTGATCATATTCAAAATATTAATATTGATAATATTATCAATATTAGATCGTACTAATATTAATATTTATAAAATTATTACATTATTATTATTTTATACTATAAATATGTATAAATGAGATAATTATAACAACAATAATTTCATAATATTATCAATTATTCACATAGTATTGATATTTATAATAATATCTATAATAATAATATTTTAAATATAAATACTTATAATTATCAATATTTATATATGAATGTTATTGTCAATACTATTATTAATATTATTAATATCACTGATATTATTATAAATCGATAATATTATTGTTATTATTATTAATATGGTTGATACCATTGTTATTATTTCTAATATTATATCGATATTATTTTTATCGATGATATTTTTGAAATTATTGTTATTTTATTTATACTATGGTTATATATGAATAACATTATTATAAATAATAATTCCAATAATATTATGATTAACAATAATATCAATATAATATTAGTAATAATATCAATGGTTTGATACCATTATATATATCGTCGCATTAAAGGATGGAGTGCGTAAGTGCCAAAAACGTCAATTTTAAAGGAAAAAGGGCGTCACAACTTTTGGTAAAAGATAAAAGGCGTATGACCAAGGATTTACGCGTTTTTTCCGTTATCAAAATAATTTTTGATAAAAGATGAAGGGCGTATTTCAAATTTTATTTGAAATTCATTTAGTGGCAGGATTTTTTAAATTATTGATTGTTTACTGATAATACTGAATAATTTATTATTAATAAGAAAAACATAAAAATAATTACAAATCTTTATCTTTTAATAAAAATGTTTTTGATAATGGAAAAAAAGGCGTAAGTCCTTGAACATACGCCCTTTATCCTTTATCAAAGGTTGTTACGCCCTTCTTTCTTTTTTTTAAGCCTTAAAATTAAATGCAAAGCCCGAAAATTTATAAATTTGCACTTACGCCCTTTTTTTTGAGAAAAAAAAAAAGTTCCTAAAAATGACACTTACGCCCTTTTTCCATTAATGTGACGATATTAATAATAAAATTTATAATAATAATATTCTAAATATAAATACTAATAATTATTATCGACTAATAATATTTATATTTGAATATTATTGTCAGTATTATTCATTTTCAATTTATTCATTTTTTATTGTTTTTAATTGTTTAAACATCATAATGTACTTTATCAATGATAAATTTGCATTTTTTTAATAATACTAATAAAAAATGTTATTAACAATTAATTTAAAAATTATAAACAAATAAAAATTCTCTTGTTTGAATTTTTACAAGTTTTTTTATATATTCTATTAATTTTTTCATTAAAAAAATGCATATTTATCATTAATACAGTCCTTCATAATGTTTAAACAATTAAAAAGAATAAAAAATGAATAAATTAGACACCTCTCAATTCGGTGTCGAAAGCCTGTCGATTTAGTGACAAAATATCTCGGTAATAATGACTGAGTCAATTACCGATGAATGGTCTGAGGCTCGACAGCTTTCCGACTCCAGTAGATATGTGAATCATGTCAATCTAACCTCTCTACCGTGTATAATTTAATCTCTTATTCAATATTAAATACATATTGTCATTATAATCTCTATTTATTTCATATTCTTCCAACTCATTTTGAGTATCCGGTGCTCGTGAAATACGTTTTATATATGCTGTTGAATGGCTGTCAAATCGCTGTCGACTGAATGCTCCATTGGAGAGTCAAATCCCGATCGAATAGGTGTCGACGCATCCGCTAGGGAATACTCAACTGTTCTTAATGTTGAGGTTAGAGTTACACGGTTGTATGTTATTTACGTGCCAAGTTTGATTCGCGTCAATCCACACACATACATACACACACTTAAATACACTGTCCTGTCCTGTTTGGATGCAACGCTTTGTTAGATGTGTATTCAACACTGTCAACAAGTCAAAACTTGTTTTTTGTGTATGTAGCATTAATATTTTTATTCTTTTTCACCGGGCATGTTTATTGTGTTTTCATAATTTTTGTTCTTAATTTTTCATTAAAAAATGGTAAATACAATAAATGACATGAAATTAAATATTTTTAAAGATAAATTACACAGTAATTGTTACTATTGTTATCGTAGTTTTTCATTCTTTTTTTGTTTGCAAGTATAAAAACAAGAAAATCAAAAGACCCGGTATGGTCTCGCTTCAGTTTTTTAATTTTCGATTTAATACATTGGAAAAAAAATCTTTTTTTTTGAATAATTATTAAAAGTGTAATAATTCTTAAATGGTATCAAATCGGATTTTTTTACAATGTAAATCACGCAGTAACTGCCAACATTGTTCTACTTTTTTTCAAGAGTAACAACATATACATATTTAATTTATTCATACAGAATACTTTTTTTGTGTTTAACAATAATTATTCAAGTTGTGATGATTGTCATTTTATCAATAACATAAAATAAAATGTCATCAAAAAGTTAACAAGAGTTACTTCCATTATTATTTAATTTTTTTTTTTTATGTTTAAAATTGTGACTTTTCCTTATTCTGTTTTTTTTTTTTATAAATTTATATAAAATGCGTTAAATTCTATAGGAAGACGTCAATCAAGATAATGAAAATGGCTAAAATGTACCAAATGGTCCCCGACGTTATTCTGAAATAGAAGAAGTTAATAATATTGTTGCTCTTAATAGTAGAGACACTAGAGTTATCTGCTGAATGCCAAGCAATTTGAGTTGTATATGATGCATCAGATTCAAAAATGAACTTTCTGATCTACTTGAAAATCGTGAGTCGTTAATCGTTTGATTAAGATGCAGTAATGGCTGTAAAGCCCGAGTATCTTAATTTTTTTATTTTTAAGTTTCTAAAATAAAATTAATATTAATTTTTGAATCGTTTTATAAATTAATTTAAAAAATAAAATATATTTACAGTATAGAGACAACAGAAATAGAAACAATTGTTGAAAAATTACCATGTTTTTTGACAATGAACTTGTTAATACTTATTTTGATAAAATTGATCAAAAAGATCATGGAATTTTATACCATTATTGTAAAATAAAAGCGTCAACTTAAAAACATCAAAATCAACTGATCTTGAAGCTGAAGAAGAAAGAACTAAGTGTGTGTAATAAATTAAATAAAAATAATTTAATCAAAATAAAAATTTTTCTTTATCTTGAAAATAATAATCTTTTTTAAACAACAATAACCAATACTAATAATTAACAATGAAATTGATATAATAACATGATAATATCATAATTATTATTCAAAAAAACAAGAAATTTAAATTGAATAAAAATGAAAAGAAATGAAAAATTCTCGATAGGAAAAATTGTTGAGCATTATTGAATTATTCTTGAGATTATTATCATCAATTAAAATATAATAAGAGTAGCATTTAAATTCTGTATTGCCTTATGTGTTCATATGTGTTTGTTCCGGGTCGAACCACATGTCTGTCGGTCCCAAACTGACCAGACTTTAATTCTTTTTATTTTTTAAACAAAATACAATAAGTAGATAAATTTTAAACATTACTCTGTTTTTTATGACTACTTCGTGAAACGACAAACTTTAGAATAACATGTGACTACCAATTTGATTTTATATTTTTTCTAAAATACTTTAAACAACGATTTAATTTATGTACTTTTAATAGTGTTGGATATATTGCCCGTTAAGGGATTCATATCTGGTCATGAAATATAGGATATGTAATTTAAATAATTAACACAATAATAATTTTTATATTTTTTATCGTTTAATTTTAATTTTCATTATTTTAAATTATTATTTAAATTTATATTATTATTTAATTTGTTTATCAAAGTAGTTTAAATTTATTTATTAACTTGTGAATTTATTTAAATTGATTTTTTGTACTAGTTAAATTCACATAGAAAACTGTATGAAAGGGAATTTCAATATTACATGCTCATAGATATTATTATTATTCTATGAGCATTTCATGTGTATTTGACGCTTTTTCGTGGTTTCTATGAGATTTTTTAAAGAGCAAGTGACAAGAGAGTTCGGTAAGCTACGGGATTGCGAATGCAACTGATGCTAGAAAAAAGGTCCAGGACGCTAACCAGTTTCTGGGCCTTAGTAATGAAAAATCTGGAAAATTCTAGAAGGCCAAACGACGCTTGTATAACCAAGCCTCGCTTGGACCCGACAAAACTTCCAAAATGTTTTTACATATAATTTCTTTAGTTCCTCGAAGTACTGGGTGGTCTTCGAGGTCAGCGGCCTAATCCTCTTGTCCTCAAACTGCAACATTTTTCTAATGGCAAACGTTGTCCGTTTGAGGGCTTAGTCGGCATCGACTCGTGCCGTCAGAGGATTAAACCCGCTGGCTCAATGTGTTGTATGTTTTACTTTTTATTTTATTTTACATTTTCAAACTTATTTTTTCTCAAATAAAATTTATCTTTTTCTTTCTCTCTCTCTTCTCGCTTACCTCTCTTTCCGACGGAACAAATAGCTTTTTTACAAACTCGAATATTCCCACACATGGTTAACTCATGCATAGATTTTTTGAGTAAAAATCACGTAACAAATAAAACCATAAACTCAAGTTTCTCTTTGGTACTATTATAACATATTTTTTAAAACATTATTTGTCAAGAATTGGAGAAAATCTCACATCTGTCAAACAACTGCACTAACGTATTTTCGATACACAGAATGATCGTAAAATCGACAATAAAAAAGTAAATTTATAACTTTTTAAAATAAACTAAATTCATGAAAACGTCTTGGACTTTCCGGTCGTAAAATCTATATTTTTTGTTTACATTATGTCACTTTGGACCACACAAGGCCCAATTTTATGTCTAAAAAATCCCACCACCTACACCTAGTTTTTACCCTCTTTGAACTAATTTTTGACCAATTAAAACTAATTTTTAACTAAGTACACACCCATTTTTGACTTAACAATTTTCAACAAACTGAGAAATCAGTTGCTCTTCAACACTCGTTTACGTAACATCTCTAATTAATATTGACGCACAACGGATTTCTTTATACTTACAATATAAAATAGTATAGTGTCTGTCCATGATAACACTTTTAGAGTCAACTCAATATACAATATACAATACAATTAATTATAATTTTAGTGAAATAATAGTGAATATATTAATAGAATTTAAGCCACAGTGTTTGGATTTTTTAAAGTTTATTCTATTATTTCAATTTACAACTATCCTCCACATCCTTTGATAGCCTTGTATCAAACTCAAGGCCTTACAACCCTTGTGAAATTATCGTGGTATATTTGGACATACGTGTGATACAGTATTTGTATGTATTATTACGACTATTTGTTGATATTAATTTATATTCAATAATGACAAACATATTTATTCTAGTTGATCCAGATGTGGTAGCAAGTAAAGCTTTTCAGATGCTAATGTTGATCCATATGGACGATGTAAAGGCTGCATGGAAGAAAACTAATAAAATGTGCCAAAAGATCTTTGTCAGGGAACCACAAAAAAGAAATAATAATGATAACAATATACCAGCTGTAAAAATTGGGGTAGGTAACCAAAAGTTCCAATTTTTTTGTCCCAAATCTAAAAGTTCCAAATGTTTTTTTTTCCAAAAGACAAATGTTCTAAAAGTTTTTTTTCCAAAAGACAAATGTTCCATAAGTTTTTTTCCAAAAGACAAATGTTCCTTAAAGTGTTTTTTTAAGTCGATGTTTTTTGTTTTTAATTTATTACAAACAACAAACATGTTTTATTAATAAAAAATAATAAATAAATGTCATAAAAAAAATTCTCTGTAAAAAAAAGGTCTAAAGTTTTTAAAAATCGAATGGCTGAAATTATTCGTTCGGGTAAAACAATATATTTACATGCTGATGGCTATTTATATTACTAAGCACGGTGGTTATGGGTTGTGTATTGAGGTGTAAAGAAAAGTTTCATGTCCTGCTCTCGTAGAGTTGCGTTATACGATGACTAGTCTGGAACGTTCCGTCTCGTCTCGTTGGCCCGAGACGAGACCGAGGCGAGACTGTGATTTCACCGAACGAGACGAGACCGAGACGAGACTCTTATAGCCCGAGAATCTCGGCGAGAGTCTCGTCATTTTTAGTCTTCCACAAAAATGGTGCTGCCCTCTATTTTTTTTTTACTGACAACAAAAAAAAATGCTGCCCTCTCTATATAACGCCTGTTTTCTCTTGCTGCTCTGGTTATTACTCATCTTCGAGGCCGTTTGAGTGATAAATCAATCACAGCATTACTTTGTTTACACTCTTGGGCATCTTGTGATCTAGAAAAACTAATTGATGCGTTATAAGTTAAATCCTGGATTGAAGTATTGATAGTTTATAATGAAAAAATATATTGCAATACTAAGTATTGCTGTGTACTATACTATAGATTAGGAAAAAAAAAACTAGAATACCAATGAGTTAATATAAAAAAAAAAAAAAGCATGTGTTATAATAAAAAAATTATTGATAATAAATTTTCTTGTGTATTTTTATTTTTTTTTTCCATAAGTAGATTGATAATACCAAGTAAATTGAAAAAAAAAAATTTCGTGACTAGTCTCGTTATCGTCTCGGTCTCGTCTCAGTGTCGCGAGACCAGACCGAGAAATTTTCAGACGAGACGAGACCGAGACGAGACTGAAATTTCAGCCAATTGAGTCGAGACGAGACTCAGCAAAGTCTCGTCTCGTCTCAATCTCGTGCGCGCAACTCTACCTGCTCAGTGACCACTGGTCCTGTCACGGAGCAAACACAGTTGCTCGAAAAGGAGGTCCGGCAGTTTCACCTCATGATTCCTACATGCAACAGGAAAAGTCGATGCTGTTAAAATTTTGACAGGTAAATAGATAAATGAATGAATGAATAGATAAATGAATAAATAGATCAATTATAAGGTATAAAAAGGCGTGCTGCAGAGCATCCAGAGGCACCACCTATCCAAATTATGCGATTATTGCAAGACGTACCTAGTGCGGTCATGGCAGAATTACCTGATAGGGAAAATATACAAAAACAAATTCAACGTGAACGATTGAAAGAATTACCTGCAAATCCATTATCCATAGAAGATTTACAAGAATATAAATGAAATATACTTTACATTTTTAATGTACTCAATATATTAATAAAATTTTGGAACTTTATGCGTATTGGAACTATTTCGTTTTGGAACTTAATATGTAAATGGTCAAGTTTGAAGACACCAAATGGTCATGAATTAGTTACAAGTGATTTTACTGACTGGTATCCTGATGGCCTGAATATCTGATGAGCTGACATCAGAAAAGATGGATGATTTGCTTCGAGTCTTATTTGAAACACTCGAAAATGGAAAGAAAAATTAAGAAGCACTTAGATGGATAACAGGAATTAGAGAACAAAGAAAATGGATCTGTTGATACAGATGAAAATGAAAAGCTGCGACACAAATAAAACATTGCTTTCTTGCCAATCTATTGGGAGGGGATCTCCTTCAGATAAAATGAGTGTTATTGATGTGGTTGACAGCATTTTAATTTTCGCGGAGGTAATTTTATTATTGAAGTCAATATATTATATTATTTTTATGATAATAATGCAGCACTAGAATTAAAAGAAAAACTTTATTATTATTTTAGCCTGGTGATGATGCGGTTCAAGCAGCTCTTTCTAAAAAGCAAACGGAATTGTTAATGGAGAAAAAAAAATTACAACTGATTATTGTAATTGTTGGAAGTTTTGAAGAAATCTTATGCTGTATTTACAATGTAATATGGAAAATTAACAATGTTTTATCAGCTTTTGATATACTATTCAAATCATTCTTTACATGAGATCTGGATTTTCCTTATCGGAGCATTGTCCACTATGAAGTTATACAACATTATATTTATAAAATAGAGTCCAAACCAATTCACCCAAAAGCAAGAACAGTTTTTAGCGAATTACGTCGTTTGAATAATTAGCAATAATTGTTCATAAGACATTTTTTTTCCTTCTTTTCTATTTATATTTACATAAAAAAATGTTTGTTTTTTCTATTAAATTTTAGAGAGAAAATTTTTTGACATTTAACTAAAAATATAATAAATAAAAAATTGGATTTAAAACTTTGATTTAAGTTTCAATATTTATATTTATATTTATATTTATATTGGCGTTAAAAAAAAACTAACTAGATTATAATTTAAAGTTTAAAAAAAACGAAGTTTGTTCAAAAAATATTTATAAAATAAAAAAATAATAAATAAAAAACAAATGTTTATATTTACAATTTGTGTTGATTTTATTTAATTTTAAATTATTTTGTTAAAATTATTTACCAAAGCCTGCTCATAGGTCAGATCCCTATTGTACATATGAATAGCCTTTTTGACTCGACACGAATGACACGAGTGACAAGTGATCGTAATAAAATGACAACCATCCATAACCTTATATAACGCATTGTCCCTAAAATTATTATTCTGTTCTTAAAGATTATTATTGATTTAATATTGTTGATTGAGTTGTCGGATTCATATTGGAGATGCTTATCAAAAAGAAAGGATTTATAGCGTAAATTGTTTACTGAAAATATCATCCTGTTATATGACATTTTTTTTGTATCTTTGGATACAAAAACGGAAAATTCAAAATAAAAGCTTTTCTGTCAACAACTTTGAAGTTTACTTTCTATGTTATATTTGTACACTAATTCTAAAAAAAATAATTTATGCTTTCTCAAAAAATTATCAATGTGATAATAATTTATTATTAAGGGCAGTGGTAATAACGTGTAAATTTCCGAAAACGCTCTACTACGTTCTGGAAATTCACACATTATTCCCACTGCCCTTGTGACATAAAATATAGTTCGATACATGTGAGTAGAGTATAAGGAGAGATAGCGGGTGGCGTAAGGTTAAATGGTATACGATGCATGAGAAAACCGGTTTTGGGAGTCGTTTTTTTACCTGCCCCCTTTCCCTCTGTGCCGCTTGCTCGCGTTCCCCCCTCGAGCACCTACAAACTCCGCGGGGCCCATACGCGACTACCCTGATAAAGTACCCTCAAAAAACTACCCCTATTATTTCATTTATTATTATTATTATTATTTATTATTATTATTATTATTATTTTTTTTTTATTACATATATATTTTTTTATTTATAATTATTATTTTTTTATTATTTATTTATTGTTATTATTATTTATATATGTACGTATGTATATATATGAATAATAATATTATTTTCTATTTTAAATATTATTTTTAAATATTATTTTGTGATGTGTGCGTGCGCATAGGTGCAAGCAGACTACAAGCAAAAGTGTCAGCAGAAGTGTGAATGGAGAATGTGTGTGAGCCAAACAAGTGTTAGTGTAGGGCGGGTCTTGTTTTGGTAGTGTAAAATGTTTATAGCGCTGCAGCGGCAGCAAAAGTCCCAGCAAAAGTTTGAATGGAGAATGCGTGTGAGTCAAATAAGTGTTAGTGTAGGGCGGCCATGTTTTGTAGTGCCTTAGCACTACACTTATGTCTATAGCGCTCACTCTCTTGAATTAAAAATGCGTACTTGGTTATTTAACAATAACAATTGTTATAATTAAAAAAAAAATTATTTCAAGTGTTTTTATAATAGATAATAATATTCTTGCCCTTTACTGGACGGCTGATACTTTTCAATTAAATAGTTATAATGATATTTTTAACGTAGCGCTCTTGGATTTGAAATATGTACTTGGTTATTTAACAATAACAATTGTTATAATTAAAAAAAAAAAATTATTTCAAGTGTTTTTATAATAGATAATAATATTCTCTTGCCCGTTTACTGGACGGCTGATACTTTTTTTCAAATAAATAAAAAGTTATATTAATATTTAGAGCGTAGGGTCTAGCGTTCGAGTCAGCCCAGGTGTAATTTTTTTTTTTATTTTATTTTTAATTTTTTTTTTATATTATTAAATTTATTATTTCATTATTCAATTTTTAAATAAAATTTCAAGTATGACTCATTTGTATGCAGCTGGGAAATATAGGTTAAATAATTAAGACATTTTATTTATTTTTAAAATTTATTTGATCTACTTTTGACACATGTTTAATTATGATATTATTGGTTGAATGACACCAGGTATATGAACTCGACATATAATACATTTATCAATTGCTGGAGCACATTTGACACATGTAACCATATGTAAACAAGGAAGAAAAATAACAGACAATGGTTCATTATAACAAATTTTACAAACAAATGTATCATCTTCTTTTTTACTTTTTTTATCTTTTTTTATTTTGTCTTTCTTTTTCTTAATTTTTTTTTCTTCTGTACTTTCTTCACTTTTTTCAAAATTGTATTGCAATGAATATCGTTCGACAAAATCATTTCCTTTTATTAGTCGGAGAAAATAACATTCCGGAAAATATCTAGCATGTTCTTCCCATGGATCTTCATTATTTTTCCAATCTTTAATTCCATTTCCACAATGATGACATATTACATAATCTCCTATAGACGAATAAAAAAATCCAGCCTCAGCCATGGATTCTTTTGTCTGAGAAATATATTTCGGCCAATAATAAAATGTATTTAATCGTGATTCATATGAGACCAGATCTTTTCCGCTGGAGGTGTAGTAGATATTCCAACACAATGTTCTTCAATTGGAGGATTAGAATATTCTTCCATTTCAAGATCAATATAAAATTCAGCATAAAATGTACGGTCTTCTTCTCTTGAAGTAGATGGAACACGATACGAAGCACGAAAATCTGTAGGTATACAATGTGGATCACCTTCCATAGGTATAAGTTGTGGGCTTACTCCTCTAGGAACATTACCACAAGCTATATTTCTAATAAAACGACAGCTTGCCTTAGCACGTTGATGATCTAGCCATGGATTGTCACCTCGACTCCATTCGTCAATTTCAACACAACACTCAAAACATTTCAACTTAGATCCATAACCAGTATAATAAAATCCAGCAGCAGAAAATCTTACAGGATCACAAATATCTGCTATCGGTGATAGCTCTATACTTTTTTGTCTAGTTTCTTCTACTCGATAAATATATTTATTATATCTACGTTTTCTATCCTCTACTGAAGACGTCATTTTTAAAACTAGTTGTCGTAAGAGACGACGTGGGTACATTTTTTGATAATATGGGAGGGGAGTTTTCACCTGAACCAATGGATGCAATTCCCCAATTTATAAACTACTTATTTTTCAATAAAAATTCCACACATGTTTTTTTATTAATTAATTTATTTAATTTCGATTACAAATAGATGATTGTATTTTAGATCCACTACCAGTAAGGAAATGAAATTTTTTCTTATGTTTATAATTCTTACGTCTACTAACAATTTTTTTAAACATTCTTAAAATATATCGGTCGTTCCGTTCAACATCATTCGTAAATAATCGGAGAAATCCGTCGAGCCTCCCACCATTCGCGAAATAATGAAGAGCAACAATGCACCAATGACCGCAACAATTACTCGTAACACTTTGCAGCTGTATATTGTTGTACTCGTGGATGACACAATTTCTTTTGAGAGCGTAAAGGAAACGGGGATCTCTCGGAGGTCGTCCGAAGCTGTCGAAGAAGAGTCCATGGCCCAAATTATTGACGTAAAAACACACCCAATGAGATCCTGGTTGATTATGATTATCAAGATTAACAATAATTCCACAAGGTTTCGGCCATATATGAGGTAATCGGTCACTAGCGTATACTCCTGCACGTGTCAAATCCGTAAGTGGTAATGCGTCAACCAATTGGATAGTATTCATACCAATGTTTTTGACTGTATTGAAAAACGAATTAAAGACAACATCTACTTCAATGTCGTCTTCACTTTTTCCTCTTCGTATAATTAATTTTTTTCCAATTAACCAATTTTTTAATTTATAAACGTTTTGTTGAGTACAAGTATAATTAGGATAATTTACTCCGTGAAATAAACAATAATGTTCGTCTGCTGGTAATAAACCAAATCGTGGTGATATATTTTCTAAATTAATAATACAATGTTCTCGCAAATATTGTTGTAAAAACATACGTTTCTCTTCACCTCTCACATAAATATTTTTACCAAGTTCTCCAATTTTTTCAATTAATGATTGTAGATTTTTGTAAGGTACTTCAGATGCGTCCCAATCAATTTTATGATAATTTTTTGTTAACCAATTGTTTTGTCGACGAGCTCCTTTTTCAAGTTTCGAGTACTTAAAAGGTGGTCCAATTATCCAATGACTAATAAATTTATCGTGTAATGTCAAGACAGAAATTTCTTTCGGGTAGTATTCATTGCGAGATCCAACTAGACACTGAATATCAATGATTAAAACTTCCGACATATTTATGACTGAATAACATAAACTAAAGTAGCTCTATATATACGTATACCCCTTCTTAATTACTATAATCTAATAGTACCTGACGTGTACTATCAATTTCTATAATATTATCAAACTCGGCATATACTATACAATTTATTGTTTGAGCAAGTGCAACACCGAATCTTATCTCAATTCTGAGACTTCCATTTTTTATTAAATTCCAGTACATGCTATCATTAGCAGAGAGGTCAGGTGTTAAGTCAAATGCAAATAAAGTATAGCCCTTCGTAAAACTAGAACGAGAAATTTTCATTCCATGATCAGCAAAATGTATTCCAGTTCCAGAAAATAATGTCTGATAGGCTTCAGCATCATGAATATTATTACGATAATGCTTTACCACCAACTTGGTTTCCATCGACATATAAGGCCAAAAAATTTAAATTAAAATGTTGAAAATTAAATGGATTAAATTTTCTATGACCATTAAATGTTCTATTATCAACTAAACCAACAACAATTCTTTTGGTAAACTTCCTAGTATAATATTGTCGAGTGAATTTGATAATTTACTTTTACTCTAGTCAAAGGATATTTTGCAGTCGTTTTGGCCAATGCTTTTGAATGTGCTACAAGTACACTTGGATTGAGCTTAGCACGACGTATGATGAGTGTTGCTTCTAAAATATTTACTTTATAATTTCCATCCTCTGTGTTGTCCATTAAACAAAATTCATTCTTTGATCGTGTTAAAGTTATTTTCATCTCAACACCATTCAATAAAAATTTATTTTGATTAAAAACATCAACATGTAAATGCCCAAGCATCTCAAATTGATTGCCATTAGTCATAAAAAGTGATCGATCTTGCAATCCTTTATTTTGTGCTCCAGCAGCAGCTCCTACTGGTGCTTCCATAAAACCTGGAGTATCTAGAAACCATAGTCCCAATTTGATGATGCATCTGATCCATAGTTTAATAATGTTTCAATATATGCACGGTATGGATATGAAGAATTAGATCCAGAGACTGACTTTTGATTAAATAAAACATCACATTGACTAATCATTGTATGTAAAAAATTATTTGTTACACCTACAGCATCAGCGGCAACAGCAGTTCCATCTTCTTTTGTAATTTTACATCTTATTTTTAACATCGTATGTGCCAGGTCAATATATTCTTCTCCATTAGCTGGAATATGAAATTCAATTGGTGAATCCTCTGTGAGCGTTGTGACTGGATTGTAATAAACCCAATGAGACTCTTCAACAGTAGTCTGAGTAGGTGGTATTGTAAATAAATCCAATTCAGATTTACTACACTCACAAGAATGGCTATGAAGAAATGACATTATGACGAGAAAATATCAATTGACTTTTTTCTTTTTTTTTTTCTTACAACTTTTTAATTTTTTCCCACCACCTTTTTGAATTTTTTTTTTTTTACAACTCTTTTTTTTTCTTTTGACAATGCCACGACCTTTTGATTTTTTCTCTTGGAACGTTGTCTTCGAGAAGTTATACGTTTCTGACTGGTTATTGTCTTTTGTCGTTTACTTTTATAGCCAACTCCACCTCCACTTAAAAATGTATCTAGTTTATCCATAGCTTTTCTTTTTAATTTATTACCAGATTGTGTCAAATGATTATCAAGAGAATCTCTTAAATTGCTCTGACGAGTGATGACATCACCCAAAACATTCATTCCAACTGATAATAATTCTTTCCCAACTGGTTTCAATGCACTTCCAATTAGTGGTAATATTCCTCTACAAAGACCACCAAGAAACCCTCCTATCCCTTGACCACGTTGATTTAAATGTACTTGATGGATCAGTGCCCCACCACCAACTTGATTTTCATAATATTGAATATACATTTTAATTATTTTTTTTAAAATGAAGTGTCACGAATAATGGATCGTATGCAAATGAGATAGGGTCACCAAAACTATCTTTTATATCTATTGTAATAGTGTCAAATGAGTGACGTAATAAGGAAAAATAATATGGTTGAAATTTTTCAATTAACGACGAGCCGTATTGATAATTACTAGAGTCAAAAGGCACAACTCGAAGTACTTGCTTATTAGATTCACCAATAATATGAGGAGAAACAATATCACAATGTACATATAAAGCTGACGGAAGCCCACGTAATATGCTTGCTGGTGCATTTGCTTTTAAAATGTGTTGAATTTCAGTAAAAACAAGACCCTCAGCTTGGTATCCAAGAATATTTGCAATTTTTCTGGTTAATTTTATTTTATGTTTTTTGCAATCTTTTCCACTACATTTTTTTATTATAGTAACAAAACGTGTCCGAGTATTATATACTAATTCAAAATGTTGTATAAAATTTTTATCTTCATTAAATGACCATATGACACTATCTGTATTTGGATATACACCACTTTCGATATTTACGTTAAAATTATTATTACCAAGATCAATATTAATTATTCCTTCACTTTTATTTATATGTAAAAAAGCATTTGGAAACGCTATTTCACTCAATCCAACTGACCAGCTTCCTTCAAGATTAAATGCACGATGTAATTGTGTTGTAAATGCAGCTGTTGTATTATTCGGATAATATTGATTATTTTTATTACTAACAAGTGTAATATAAAAATCTTTATTGAACATGATCTTTTAAATTACTTGCTGGTACCCATTCATCAAAATCACTAGAATAATTTTTCCATCTAACAAGATATTCTTTTTTCTGTCCTTTTCCCCGTGTGTCAAGAATTTTTTCAACATCAAAATATTCTTCATTTATATTTTGATTTACTTTACTTATTTCTTGTTCATAAAAATAACCTGAAATATCTTCACCTTTTAAATCTTTAATTTCATAAATAGGTAAAGATTGTCGAATATAAACTTTTGATATTATAAATAATTCTTTTGACCAAGATCCAGCATAACCTTTACTGAAAGATTGCTTTTCATTACTGATTCTAACATAGTCACCAACATGGTATTTATTATTTTTTTTTGTCGCATTTGTATATTGTTTTTCTATATTTTCACGTGCCTTTTGAGCATTGTATATAGTAACAGCGGCTGGGGTCATTTTTGTTGATGAATGTATTGCATTATTATACGCTTGTACAATTTTAGGTAAGACTTCAATATAACGATGAGTTTTTTTATACGTGAAATAACGATAAATTCTTTCTTTAAGTGTGCGATTTACTCGTTCAACTATAGCTGCTTTGATATCCGGATTACGTGCTACACAATTTTGACTTGGTCCAATAATTTTGTACATTTTTATTTAAAAATTCTTTACCTTTGTCTGATTGTAAAACTACTGGTCGACGTCCACTAGTTAAAAAAATTTTTTCAAGTGCTTGACATACAGTATTTCCTGATTTATTAATAAGAGGTTCAACCCAAAGATATTTACTAAGTACATCTATGACAACTAATAAAAATTTATTACCATCATTATAACTTTGTAATGAGGTCAAGTCAGCTAAATCCATTTCCCATAAATCATCTACATTTTTTGTAGTATAATGTAAACGAGAAAATTTTCTCCGGACTGGTTTATGAAGTGTATAAGTATTTTGCGAATCTAACCAATCTTTAATTTCTTTTTTTGACTTTGGGTATTTTTTAAATATATTTCGTGCACCCGAGAATGATAGGGGATTTTTGGGGTTGTAATAAATGTTTGGTAAATTTATTTTTTTATGCTTAACCATTGTGATGACCTTGTTGATGGTCGCAAAATTGATGTAGCTGGTTTTACAGTTTTTTGTGGAGGTTTTTTAACTTTACGTACAGTAGATATTTCTTCATCAGAAAAAGACAATTCTCTTCTGCTCAATCTTCTTTTATTAATTGGTGGTGGTCTTAAATTTGGTGTAATTACTTCTTCTTCAGCATCATCGTTGTCGCTTTGTTCCCAGAAACTAATATTACTAACAAAATCTCTAGGCGCATGAATATCTTTTAAAAATCGTGCAAACTGATCATGGCCGATTGCTTTAATATTTTTACGATGACGTAACGCATCATTAATTAAATCAATAATACTAGAACCATGAATAGTTTTTCCGTCTATACTAACCAAGCCTTTATCATTCCATTTTAATCGATTTCCGTTATCTGCTCTGGTTATATGATTTATTAAACCTTGTGCTTTTTTTTGGAAAATTTTAGGAACTGCTTTTATAATCAAGTCTTCCGGATATTTTGTATCATTATCATTACTTAAATTTCTGTAGTCAATATTATTGTTATTATTATTATTGAAAAATAAAAATCGTCTTAAAACTTCTTTATATTCATTCCACTTTTCTCCGTCATTTTTATTTGAATTTAAAATATTATGGAGTTGATTATCAAGGCGTGACGTCACATCTCCAGGTGTTTGAACAGTACCTACGTCATTGTTTGTATTTAATTTATTAACCGAGTCTTCAGGAATTAAAACCATTTTTCTTGCATGTTCCATTATTTAAAATATTTTGTAATTACAGCTGTAATTATTGGAGTAAGTAATAAAGGTAACAAGGAGCCACCACCTGATTGATTAATTAAAATTTTTTTTTTTGTTTTTATATTTCCTGGAGAGGCCAGAGAACGTAGTATTGATTTATGTTTTTTTAATTTTTTTTTTTCTGTTTTTTTAATATTTATTGTACCTTTCAAAATATTTAATGAACATTCACCAATACAGCGAATAAGATTTTTGTCACTATGCTTTAAAATTGCTTGACGTTGTTTTGGATTAGCATATACTAATGCTTGTAGTAGAACACTATGTTTTTTATTAAACGGATTACACGTACCGACTGCCATTATATTCGTACAACTGGTATGTTATTAGATGACGTTATTGTATTTATATCTTTTCGTGGAATGTAAACAAAATTATGTGTATCACTTGGAAAAACACATGTACGTACACGGAGATTTTCTGGGGTACTCTGTTTCAAATCAAGTAAAATATATCCATGAGGTACAGAGGTCGCTTCAAAATAAGCCTCTTGAAGAAAACGCGGATTCTCAGGGTATATTTGTCGTGCTAAAAAAAATACTTGTGAACGATCTCGAGGATTTTTAAATAAAACAATATAATGTGTATTTAAACTTATATCACGAAAGCCACGATGGAAAAGATTTTGCGATAATAATATAACTGATAATCCAAGATGATGACTTCCCTTTGTAAAAAGATCCATAATAACACTGGAAGAGCCGGACTCTCTCATGAGATCATCGATAATAACTAATTTTTTTTTTTTATCATCAAACTCTTTTAATTTTGGTAGACCCTCAACAAATTCAACTGAAGAAAATTCTTTAAAACTGTCTTGCCATTGCCCATAAAAAAAATAAACTTTATCAAATTTTACATCGGTGATATTTTCATTTAAAAATTTTTTTAACCAAGTAGTCTTACCACAGCCTGATGCTCCAGCAAGAAGCATAGTAAACGGGAATTGACACACTAGAGACATTTTAACAACTGAGAAAAAATAAATAAATAATCGAGTTATATAGAAATCTGAAAAATAAAATGGTTGGTAAAATAATTTTTTATTACAAAACAATTTTTTTATTTTCGACAAAACAAATATTTTTTTGACAGTAAATTTTTATTCATAGGACAAATTTTTTTTTTTAATTTTAATTTTTATTTATCTTTATTAAAAAATTTTTTTATTTATGAAACAAAATTTTTATTTTTGACAATACAAATATTTTTTGACAATAAATTTTTATTTATTACACAAAATTTTTTATTACATTTTTAAGAAATTTTTTTTATTACACACGTTGTCTTTTATACCCCAGAGGATATGTAATATTCTCGTAGTGATTACGCTTAGGTCCTGTAACAGAAATCATTTTTTTATCAATAGTAGAGTACACTTGTAGATCTCTTGTTCTACGGATAGAATTATATTCAATTTTAAAAGGATCTATTTCACGCTTAATTAATGATTTAACAGTATTAAAATTTATAAATTTTTGTGCTTCCAAGTCAAGCCGTACACCTTTCAATTTACAGACTTCTACTTGACCACCATCAGGTTTTTGTACAATAAAAGAATAAAATTTTGGCCCACCCGATATAAAAGATTTTATATATGAACCTTCTCCATACTCTTCTAGCTCATCAGTTAAATCTCCCAATTTACTCCCTGTAATTAATTTATCATTTTCATTTTTACATATTCTTATAATAGAGTCAGTATCTACATATAAAATTTGTTTACTATTTTCATGAATATAATTTTTCCCGAGCGTACGCTGTCGTAAAAGCCGCCAATACAACGTTAGTTGTTTTTGTTAAAGGTTCTTCTTCATTAATTAATTTCCACGAAATTAAGACAGTTTCTTGATTTATTGGTTCGATAAATTGAATTAAATTTTTTTCGTTATCTACTATATCATAATATTCTTGTAAATCACTGCAAATTGTTTTACGCCATAAAGAACTTCTTTGTCCTAATTTACCATATAACGAATTGAGCATATTTTTACTCAATGTACGGAGACCTGGATTAAAATCTATTTTTTCTTTATCAAGTTTAATATTTTCAGCTTGAAAATATTCCTCGATATATTGATCTTTATCAGATTCAGTTTTGACCCAAGATGGGTACCCACTGGCTTCTTGTTTTATTTTAAGAAAAGTATTTATATATCCTGTAAATAAACCGACTTCATTAGTTTCTTTATTATTCATCGACATTTTATCGTAATGCCAAACTTCATATATTTTTTCTATGACATATCCCTTTGTTAAAGCAAGTTTTAGTTCTGATGACACCCAAGTACCGATTAAACTTCTCTCATTATTATTATGATTACAAAAACCTGACTCCATTGTATCAACACATGTACGACAGAGTGGGAAATAAAGTTTTTTATTTTTTGAACGTACAGGCAAAACAGGCATGTGTAAATCAGACGGTGCAAGTACACGACATTTTATTAATCCATCAATTTTTGATATATCATTATTTGGAAATTTTTTCTCGATATCGCGACCTGCATATACTTGAGGATGAGCTAATGGAAATGCAGATTGCTTAAGGACACTCGGATACAGACTTGTGAAATCTACATACTGTATAGTTTCCCCGGGTTGTACTGTATATGACTCGACAAAATTCTCCGTCCTTCCACCAAAATAAGCATCACGTGGGTTCAATGCTGTGTAATAATTTGCATCAATAGAATCAACAAATTTTTTTACTTGAGGTACATCTTTTAACAATTTTTTAAATTCACATCCCCATTTTTCAATAACATCATAACCTTGATCTTCTAAATACTTTGTAATATTTTGCGTGCGTTCATAACGTTCATTCAAAGTTGTACCATCTTTTTGTACATGATCACGATTAAACATAAAACACTCGATACATCCATGCCACCAACAACCATGATACTGAAAAATGTTTTTTCGTCTTTCATTTATACCATCAACTCTAATTTTTTTTGGACCTATTTTGACTTCATGAGAGTTACCAGCATGTTGAATATTACTTGCTGTTGAATATGCTAACCATTCTAGCCACTGAAGAGCTTCTTTTGACTGATTGTCGCTTAATCTATAACCAGACCTGGGAACGATTCCAATTTTTTCTTTAGTAAGATAATTACGTTGAAAAACACGCATACATAATGAAGCACAAGTCAAAGCTTCACGGAATGGATTAACATTAGTAATTTTTAAAGTTAAATTTATAAATTTTAAACATGCCATACGTAAAACAATTACATCTAGAGTACAATACAGTTTCATTTCCTTTCTAAAATCGAATAATTCTCCAGAGTCTACTCTTTCTTTATACCACTTATCAAATTTGTCAGCTTCTTTTTTATTTTTCGCACGCACACCATACATTTCTGGTGGTGGTACCTCACCGATATAATTTTGATTTATTTCATTTTAAAAAAAATGTGGAAAATAGCCTTTTGAAATTTTTTCATCAAGACCAAACATACGAGGTAAAGCACTCAAAGGTGCTTGAAAAAAATTGAGTGAATCTATACATTTAATATTTTCAATTGACAAAACATTAATACTTGTACCAGTAATTATAGTACTAATTTTTCCTTCTAATTTACGATTAATTAATTCTTTTAAAAGCCACTGACCATCATAATTTTTTTGATTATGAGCTAATACAATAATTTCACTATATTTATTTTTTATTCCAAATAAAAAATCAACAAATTTTTTAACAGTGTCTTTCCCTTCAGCAATAAATTCGCGAGTAGTACATGAATCACATTTATTCTCGATCGGTATACTAGGCTCATCCAAATCACTCGTATCATTCATACATTTATCGCACACAAGGTGAACTACTACATAATTGACCTCATGAATTTTATAAATTTTATTATGATTGTTAACTGTTTTAGATTGCATTGTCTCAAAATCATAAAAAACATAAGCACAAAGATCTTTTTTCTTTTTAAAATTCATTTTACTTTTAAAATAACATAAATGTGATGGTGGTTGAAGTTCTTCACACGCAGAACAATAATAATATCCACATAAATGACGCGTATTTAAGTAAACTTTTCTAAAACATTTTTTACACTTTTTTATTGCCTCACACACTGAATGCTTTGAATTATAAGATTGAGCTGCTTGATGTTTTTCTAAACATTGTTGTCCATAAAAAGCCCGATCACAATCACGACACTCAACTAATTCTACATTTTTCTCACACAAATTATTTAAACATCGATCACATCGAGCAGGACAAGACAAATGCGTCTCAGGTGATGAATATCTTTTATCACAAATTAAACAATATTTTTTTGTACCATGCATAAAAGTTATTATATTATTTATTGGTTCATAATGATGACTATTTTCATAATATGCAATTGGTATATAATTTTGTTCTTCACGAATAAAACCTTCAACTAAATCTGTACCATCAAATATTAATTCATGTCCATTCATATTATTAGAAACATATTTATATATTTTTAAAACGCGTTTAATCGGACATGTTGCTAAATACATCTGAAATTGTCTCACTTGCTCTAACCCACATCCCTCAGGTGGAATAACAACACCAGATTTATTTATAAATTCAAGAGTCAATGTTTTTTGTAATTCATATCGAGCGTCACGAACTGCTTTTAATCTAGCCACGTCAAGTTTATTTGTCTCTAATTCAGATAATTTTACTACGATTGATCTTGGTAAACATAAATTATCTTTATTATTAATTATTAGTGTACCACGTCTCGATCTTTCACTTTTAGGCATTCCACATCCACCAACAATTCGTTTTAAAATTATAACTTTTATATTAAATGCAGCCGTCGCATCTATACCGCCAGCACTTTGACATATACTACTTATTATTGTCCATAAACTCATTAATTGGTGTCAAATTTGTAAATGAATCACTAGTCATATTTTCTGATCGGAAATTAAAAATAATTCGGTCAGTGTTATTGCTAGACAAAGACATAACACGTTCATATACTTGTCGAAAAGCACTCTCAATAAACTCAACAAGCCCGCGATTATGAGGAACATCTTTTATTTTGAATGTATACGTCGTACTTGTGAGTGAAAATTTAGGTATTTCTTCACGCGTTTCATCGAGTAATTCTATACAATCTTCACTTCCACCGTCTTGACATTCGTCTTCACTTGAACTATCCATGATTAATATTAAAAATTTACTAAATAAAAATGATAAATTTCCCGAATATATATGTACTCCCACCTAGCTTATATTTACATTGCATGCACTTGTTATATTAAAAATCTATTGAACTGACAAAAAAAAATTTAATCGAATAAAAAAAAAATAACATACCATATTTTTTCGTTCCGGCAAGCGTCACAGCCTTGTTTGTTTACGTTTATGTCTTTCCCACAAACGTAACACTGTCCAACCTCGATGCATTGGGGCTCCTCAAAATCCGTGACGTCAGAGTCACTGCTTTCTGCTACACCGATGAATCCCTCCCGTGAAGAAACTCCCGTTCCCTCGGATGAATGACATTTCTTCGGGTTCGCTTTAACAATGAATGAATGAATGAATGAATGTTTGAGAAATAGGTCATCAGAAAAACGGTAAAAAATAAAATGCAAAAATATTGATTTAAAGAAAAAAAATTTAGATAAAAATTAAAAAACAAAATTAAAAATTCTTTTTTTTTCAGAAAAAAGTTGACAAAAATTTTAAAAACAAAAAAAGAAAAATTAAAAAAAAAAAAATTTAAAACAAAAAGTAAAATTAAAAAGAATTGCTTTTAAAACAAAAAGCAAAATTAAAAATAATAATTTTCAAAACAAAAAAAAAATTTGAAAAACAAAAAGCAAAATTAAAAAATAATAATTTTCTAAAACAAAAAAAAATTTGACAAACAAAAAGTAAAATTAAAATAGAAATCATTTTAAGAACAAAAAGCAAAATTGAAAAATAATAATTTCCTAAAACACTTACATATCCAATTATCACTCGATGACGTAGAATCTGATCGTTCACGTTCTTTTTCTTTTTTCCATTCCTCAAGGTTTTTGAGACGATGGATACGCCAACGCTCCTGAACAACCATCCTTCTAATCATTTTTCTTCTTATAATCTTTGCTTTTTTTTGCTGAATACGTAATTGTCGCTCACCTGTAAAATATGCAAATTCACTGTTTTATTCTATTTTCACTTTTTTAAATCCACTCTATTATTTTATTCCACTGTATTTATTTTCACTGTATTATTTTTACTTTTTTATTTCACTGTATTAATATATTATTTAAATACTTACGTAACATTTTTTTAATAAAGCTCCGATTATTGATAGCATTGGTACATCTTTTTAAAAAACCATATAAAATTTTTTTTACTGCATTATCTTTTGAAAGTATTTCATTTATGCGATCTTCATCGAGATCGTCTTTGAATATTTTTAAATCACCCTCAAAATTTTCAACTGATTCTGCTAAATTATCAATTGAAGTTATATATTTCATGATATAATATATTTCCTTCATACTACTTTTTAATTTTAAGTGACCACGTATTTTTTGAATTATCTTTGGACGTTTAAATGTATAGTTGCGCGTAACTTGTACGACTCCCGGTGATACGATTTTAAAAGATTTGGTTAAAAATTTTTCACATAAGTTGTTCATGTTGAAAGTGTTGAAGACGATGTGCAACTGACTCGAAAATTAGGATTAAAGATGTCGGAAAAGCACTCCCCACTTACGTTTTAGTTTTTTCTTTTTTTAAATAATTTTTTATCTTTTTTAAATAATTTTTTCTCTTTTTTTTTTTAAATAATTTACCAGTTGCTATTTTGCATAATCTATTGTAACTTGAAATTTAAATTTTTGATATCTTCCAAAAAAGCTAATAAAGATCGTTGTTAAATATTTAATAGATCTATATTCTTTCTAAACACTCGGGGTACAATTTTAAATTGAATAATAGTGCTGCCAGACAATAAACAAAAAAGTTTTCTATTTAAAAAAAAAATTTTCTTTGGAAAAAATAAACTCAAACTAATTTTATATTCTAGCATTTTAATTTATACATTTTAAATAATCAAAAGGACATTTTTTTCTCGCATAATAGATCTTTAGACCCCTGTATTCACCCTGAATTTAAAAAAAAAAAATACGGCGCCAGCAGTAAACAGTTCCATTAAAAATAAATATAGTTGAAAAATACCAAGACAGTAAATAATTATTTTTCGAACAAAAAATATTGTAGTCAAAAGAAAAAATATATTTTTGTATAAAGAATAGAGAAGTTTCTATTTTCATTTGCATTTTTTCCTATACCTGCTTTTTTCGTTGCTCTCTTTCTATCCAGCTGTGACGCTCAGGTGTGTCATTGTATTATGTAAATATGCGCTATTTCATGCAAGTATGTCACTCAAATAATAATTGTAATAAATATTTCAAGTACAGGTGGCGGTAATTACGATAAAAATAGTATAAATAGAGCTGATAAATCATATTTCATGTTAGTTTATTAAAAGGGTACAATGTATCTATTTATAATTTTTTCTGTGTTAAGTGTTTCGGCTGCAAGTAAAAATGACTATACAGTCAAACAAATACAAACAGGTGCAGGATTATTTTACGATTATTTATACGATTTTAAATTTTCAATAAATAACTGGAAGCTAATTACATTCATTGAATTAGATTGGTATATAAAACAACAACCATATTTAAATGATGACGTAATCAAGGCTGTAAAAATATTAAAAGACAAATGTACACATGTGATGCATTATACGCAGTCCCTGTGTGACGCAGTAATACAAAGGCAACATACGGTACAATTAAAACTAAATGTTACAGAAGAATATGTACGTCAATTGAAAGCAATTTCTACGCAACCTGAAATAGAGAAAGATATAAGACAAAAGCGTGATGTATTTAATGATAAAAATACTTTTATAGGCAAGTCTTTTTTTACATCTTTGAGTGATGAGGAATCTAGATTATACAATAATAAAATTGATAACATGTTGAAGGAAAAAAAAAATTTTGTATCAGATCTTGAGAATCTTACGCATATATTACCAGCTGAAGTAGAACGATTTAAAAAAATTTTAATAGAATATTCAACTATAGGTAATTCAACACTTGGGTGGTTTTACATAAGATTAGAAAATTTTAATAAATGGTTTGGTTATCATATTGAAAAAGAAAAACAAGTATATTGGGAACTGTATTATCAAACAATTCTCTATTTAGATGACTTTGGCAATGTTGTAGATGGATATAATCATTTTTTAAAAATTGTAATTGATTCCATTAATTTATCAAAGCTAAATATACTTCATCCTGAAATATTATCAGCAGAAAAATTAGAAGGCTCACTTGAGTTTTTTGCAAAACATAGTGGTGAATTTAATTTACCTATGAATATAAGAGATGCCATAGCTGGTCATCTGAGTAAAATATCACAAATCGATATAGGTTATGACAATGGTAGATTATTTGTTCTAATGAGAATTCCATTGACTGAAGAAAAAATTTATCATATACATAAATTAAGATCGTATCCTATTGCTCAGCAATTAGGGAATAATACAATAGGATCAGCGTGGATAAAACCAAGAGCTAATTATTTGATTTTGTCATCAGATCAATCGCAATATACACTTGTAAAAAATAAAATTGATTTACCTTTTTGTCAAGCAAGTGTAAATATACATATATGTGAATCATTATCATATCCGATGTATGAGAGCTCACATCAAGCTGGTTGTGAAATTTCTCTAATTACAAAAATTAATGAATCGCCTTTACTTAATTGTGACATTAAAATTTCTCGTCATTTTACGCCGTACTGGAAAAAATTAAGTAATGAAAGAGGATGGTTATATAGTTTACCAGGAGAACAAGAAATACATATACTGTGCGGAGACAAGAAAAAAAAAACTATTGTTATTCGTGGTGTTGGTATACTACGGATCCAAGCAGGTTGCCACGCACGCATAAATTACGGAACAATTTTCGGTCAACAGGTAGTAAATATTGATACCATATATGAATTTAAAACTACAGTGACATTAAATGTTACAAAACTATTGCCTGAAATTGTTGATTTTACTATAGGAGAAACAAACTATTCATCAGCAAACCCAGCCGTATTGATTTATGATATATCTCTTAAAGAAATAAGAAAAAAGAGATATTAAAAGAAAAAATAAATGAAAAAAATCTTTCAAAAAATATTATATTTAAAATTATTCTTGGTGAAATTATTATGGCTACAATATTAACCTCCATAATTTCATTTCCACCAATTGTAATTATTATAAAAAAAATTTTATCTTTCTTTAAAAAAGAAAAGTGTCATATAGATGTGAAGCCCGTCCCCACCTCAATATCTTATCCCTCTACTTATTAATTTCCCCACTATTCAATATCTAATTGTATAAAAGTCGATGTAATGATAGCTAAAATTAAAAGTTAACCATGGAGTCAACTAGTAATCTTCTTCTGTCACATTCAGTTGCGCTTAATAAGTCTAAAACGAAAAACCTACGTGTTGGATTTGGAGAAGATTATCGAATTAATATTCAAATCTGTGACAATACTTCAAGAAAAGGAATTTCGTTTGCAGTATATAAGTGGAAAAATTTTTTGGATAAACTAGAATTTATATTATCTTGGTACTCAGCTAGTGAAAAAACAGACGACTTGAAAAAAAAATATTCTCCAATTGAGTGTGAAGACATTAAAATATTTTTTAGTTATTCATACAAAACGAGGTCTGTTGTATTTGATCAGGGCTCTGGAAAAATAGCACTACATGAAGTGTCGATGAATGAAATTGTGAATAAATTACCGTGGGTTGATTGCTGCATAGAGAGTCTGGAAAATATTCCTGTCGACATTTACAATCATGCAACAATATTGTATATGCATAAGACTATAGGAAAAGATAATCTTGATTTTCCAACATCTGATTTTTAAAACAAATGTTATTAAAAAATTTCTACAAAATTTCTGACGATATTGAAAGTACATTAAAAACAAGTAAACTTTTGTCATATAAATTATTTTTATTTGAAGTAATATTATATAATTTTGATCGTTTATACATTGACATCGAAAGAGCTTTTACAAACCGTTGGTAATTAGTAATACTACATCATGTACGATTGGATTATTACGACGAATGGATACATTAATAAAGACTATACTTATATACCAAAAGAAATTGCTGTTGCCAGTGTAATTGGCAACGTTGTAAATCATTGGATTCTCACTCCACCCTGTGAATATTCAGAACTACCTATGACTGTCAAAGTTGAAAATCAACGACGACTAAAAGAAATACATGGACTACATTGGTTTGATGGAGAGAGCGACATAGGAAGAGTACTTGATATTTTACGTTCAATCGCAAAACAAAGTAAATTAATTATTACATGTGGAGACGAGTCTGTAATGTATTTACAGAATCTTCTTGGTCGAGATATTATAAACGCTGAAAATATGAATGAATGGACTATATTTGTAGCAACAGAAACATCTAAATCTAAATGTATAATTCATAATAATTTACCATATCATGAGTGTGCACTTGTACATGCTAGACGAATAAAAAAATATTTTTTAAATAAAATGTCTTCAAATAAAAATTGTAGTGTTGACGAAACTGGTTAAATATTGTAAGAAAAGTATGTCGAACGGAAATGAATATTAAAAGAAAACACATGTTCAAATAAAAATAAATGTCAATAACCTATGTCTTAATTATTTTCCTATATTTCCCAGCTGCATACAAATGAGTCATACTTGAAATTTTGGTTAAAAATTGAATAATAAAATAATAAATTTAATATTATAAAAAAAAAATTAAAAATAAAATAAAAAAAAAAAATTACACCTGGGCTGACTCGAACGCTAGACCCTACGCTCTAAATATTGATATAACTTTTTATTTATTTGAAAAAAAGTATCAGCCGTCCAGTAAACGGGCAAGAGAATATTATTATTTATAATAAAAACACTCGAGATAATTGCTTTTTTAATTATAACAATTGTTATTGTTAAATAACCGAGTACATATTTCAGATTCGAGAGCGCTACGTTAAAAATATCATTATAACTATTTAATTATTTGAAAAAAAGTATCAGCCGTCCAGTAAACGGGCAAGAGAATATTATTATCTATTATAAAAACACTTGAAATAATTTTTTTTTTAATTATAACAATTGTTATTGTTAAATAACCAAGTACGCATTTTTAATTCAAGAGAGTGAGCGCTATAGACATAAGTGTAGTGCTAAGGCAGTACAAAACATGGCCGCCCTACACTAACACTTATTTGACTCACACGCATTCTCCATTCAAACTTTTGCTGGGACTTTTGCTGCCGCTGCAGCGCTATAAACATTTTACACTACCAAAACAAGACCCGCCCTACACTAACACTTGTTTGGCTCACACACATTTTCCATTCACACTTCTGCTGACACTTTTGCTTGTAGTCTGCTTGCACCTATGCGCGCGCACACATCACAAAATAATATTTAAAAAAAAAAAAAATAATATTATTATTCATATATATACATACGTACATATATAAATAATAATAACAATAAATAAATAATAAAAAAATATATATGTAATAAAAAAAAAATAATAATAATAATAATAATAAATAATAATAATAATAATAATAAATAATAATAATAATAATAAATGAAATAATAGGGGTAGTTTTTTGAGGGTACTTTATCACGGTAGTCGCCTATGGGCCCGGCGGAGCTTGTAGGTGCTCGAGGGGAACGAACAGAAGCAACAGAGGGAAAGGGGGTAGGTAAAAAAACGACTCCCAAAACCGGTTTTCTCATGCATCGTATACCATTTAACCTTACGCCACCCGCTATCTCTCCTTATACTCTACTCATGTGCCCAATCAGAGAGCTCGCTCACAATGAATTTGGAAGGGTAGGAACGAGCCTTGGCGAGAAATTTACTATAACAATAAATGTAACGTGAAATGAAAATAAAAATTAAGATTAATTTAATTTAATCTAAAAGTATACTGATTATAGTTATAATGTCTATTTTCTCTGTTCTTTCAACATAAAACTCTGATAAAATTTTTCACGAATCATTACATTTTTGAGAGGTGTCTTGCTTGCTCTGAGTTATTTGCATCGTTTACATTACATTACATCGCATCGTTTGTGTTCAAATTTCCAGAAAAACTGTCATAATGACAGTATATTTTTGTCCGTGTGGGAATTTGAATGATGTGATTTACTTTTATATCAGCTCTACTTTGTGTTAGCAACTCTGTCACTCAATGTATAGAAAATGAAGCTTTTTTTTCGATTTCTCTTCTGAAATTCGTACTGGTCACACCATAACCTTAATCAAGAGATTGAAAACGATTAGCTAAAAGACTGTATACTCTTTTTAATGTCTCAATGATCTCATTAAGTTCACGGCAAGGCAAACTGACCCGTTCAAAGAAAACATTTACGATATTCAATAAGTCTTCAACTATTTCGGAATTATCTTCAACTTCAGCTCTGACCGCCAGCTCGTAGTACTTTGAAAACTTGACCATGGCATAATTCAACTTTTCATTATTAACATTCGCTAATCTTTGCACCTGCAATAGGAATTCTTATTATTGTTATCAGATAATATTCAAGACCATAACATTACTATCAAAAAATATCAAGACATACCCAAAAACTAGGAACATTTGGAAATGTCGGCCAATCTTCAATGCAAGAGCGACAATTACAAACAAATCTGAATTGTTGATAAAGTCTAGACAAACGATAATTCTTCGGATGAAGAGCATAGTGCATGCCATAGTTGTCAAAAATCTGCTCGCCTTTTTTTATTGGATAGACAGCATAAAGAGCCATCTTTCGACCGAAGGAAACTCTTGTTACTGGTGGATCACAAGTGTGATTAAACAAACTGTAACAAAATTTGTTTTGATGTAATATGTAATTTAACAGATATTCATGTTTAATTGCACATTCGAGAAGTTATGTGAAAGAACTCTGATTTATTTTGATTTATTTTTATGATTTTCAAAATTTTCAATTAAATTTATTCATTCCAATTCATTCAAATTGTTTACCTTACAATTTTCCATCCATTTATTTATGTAGATAGATCAGGTAGATTGATGTCGTGATTTAAGTTGAATTGTTGTATGTATGATTGATGTTAAAAATGTAATGAGTTCACTTGAAGAAAATGACTCTAATATTCTTAAATTTTATATGTAATAAAAATAAGATTGATTTTATACTTTATACTGATGAAAAATGAAAATGAGACCTAGAAATCTTAAGTGTTTGTGCAGAGGTTTTGGCTAAGTCAATTAAATGAATAATTCAAAGAGCAATTATTGGGTTCTAACCGATCGTAACTGTAAGTCAGTGTAAAGCATAGTAAAGCATATTTCTAAATACATTTATTATAACATTTGATCAAATTTGATCATACTAAAAGATATATTCTTGTAGTGACAGAAGTTGAGATACAATAGTTTAATAAACTAAAATAACACACATATTAGAAATTATTGCAGCATCTGTATTCCAATGAATATATTTCTTACAATACTTTCCGCAAAAAATTAGGTCCTGAACAAACAAAATTTTCCACTCTAACAGTTTGACATATTGATTGTGCTGTTCTTTGATTGATGATGATAAAAACGTCACTTTCTCCAATAGAAATAATATGAGATACTTGAGTTTCTGTTGCGTTGTGATGAATAAAATTGTCTCCATCGATTTCAAAACATCTCATCATGAAACAGAGCAAAAATAAAACAACTGAGCCCCCCTCAAAATGCCTTACCCGGGATTATAATAATAAGTACTATTTTTTTATAGTCCTTAAGGATACAAGAATACGTTTTCGTTGTTTTTTGAAAATTTCGATTATTTTAATTGTTATTAATAAATGAATTTTTTGCTAGTGTTAATTTAAAAAAATGATATCTATTGATCTGCTAGAAGGAAATAAATAATTTTTATACAGAATATTGAAAATAAACCGATCTTTTTAAAAAAAATAAAATAATAAATTTAAATAAAAAATTAGCAATAGTTATCAATAATTTTTATAAACAAATGGAAATTCTACTACTTTCTCCCTCTTTTGTTACATTTTTTCATTTTACCTTTTTTATTCTCCATTTCATTACGCAACTTTTCACGTTAAAAAAACTCATTAACATTAATATTTAAAAAAGTTATCAATATTTTTCTAGTGCGTCGCGCGACAATTAGTAAGAAAATTACTGCGCGCGAAGCCTTAGCGGTGGCTCTCAATTTGTTGTTAAATTAATAACTCAATAAATAATTAATAACAATACCTAAAAATTTGCATAAAACTTCTTGATATACTGTTCAACAATATTGCCACTGACAAGTTACTCGATTTTAACATTTCTTCGACTTTTTTTTCATTCGAAGTTAGACAAATTGAATTTTCCATCAGCACAATACAATAAATAAAAAAAGTTAAACAATATAAATAAATAAGTTTTTTAATATCACTATTGCCATCGCTAGCCTATAATAAAGCTACAGTCAAATTTTCAAGTCAATCTATTAATTTTTAAATAAGTTATCACGAGTTATATGTTTAAAAAAGATTTTTTCCAAAAAAAAAATTTTGTTTTTATTTTTTATTGCATTAACTAATTATGATACAAAAAATTTATTAAAATGAAAATGTATATTTTTTAGTTTATATATCACTGTATTTTTTCAATTTTCAATTTTAATTTTCCACCGAAACAACGTCGCGTTTTCATGTCTTCGAGCGCTCAACGTGTTGTGCATTCAGACCCTCAATTGTCGCGCGACGCACTGGAAAATATTGATAACTTTTTAAAAATTAATGATAATAAGTTTTTTTAACGTGAAAAGTTGCGTAATGAAATGGAGAATAAAAAAGGTAAAATGAAAAAATGTAAAAAAAGAGGGAGAAAGTAGTAGAATTTCCATTTGTTTATAAAAATTATTGATAACTATTGCTAATTTTTTATTTAAATTTATTATTTTATTTTTTTTAAAAAGATCGGTTTATTTTCAATATTCTGTATAAAAATTATTTATTTCCTTCTAGCAGATCAATAGATATCATTTTTTTAAATTAACACTAGCAAAAAATTCATTTATTAATAACAATCAAAATAATCGAAATTTTCAAAAAACAACGAAAACGTATTCTTGTATCCTTAAGGACTATAAAAAAATAGTACTTATTATTATAATCCCGGGTAAGGCATTTTGAGGGGGGCTCAGTTGTTTTATTTTTGCTCAACAAAGATCATTATTGATTTTAAAGAAGAATCTTATTACTCCAACTTTTAACGTATTTTCATCATTAACTTGATTTGGTAGCTGTTAGTTTTTGTCACTTCGTAAACCTCGGAAGTATAAACTTTTCCGCAACTATAAACTTCCGTATAAACTTTGCTCGTTTAAAAAATGTAGTGGTCAACTCATTCAATCCTTCCTGAGCCAGCACTTCTCTTTCAACATCTCTTAATTCAATGTAACTTGTTTTCTCCATGACGAAAGTATTGTCAAGTACAAAATTTTCAGTCTCTGACTCATCAATAACATGACCTCTTAACATTTGAACACTCATTGATATTTTTAACTTATTTATCAGTTCTGGTCCGTGGTTTTTGGCTCCATGAAGTGATATAGAGATTTTTCCCATGTAGTTTTCATAAGCAAAATTAGCAGTTGCCCATAGTGGACCCCATCTAGCTACACACAGTGAAAAATGTAATAATTAATGAGCATAGAGAGAATCAACATCTCTGACAAATAATTTTGACAACAAATCTCTCAAGTTCTTTTTCACAAATTTTTTTTTGCATCAGAAGAAACAACACTCGTATTAAAAGAAGCCAGTGCTGAAATTACCTGTCTTTTAACGTGTTATGTAATAGTGGGATCGAGTAATGAAGAGCCTAGTTAAGCAGTTCATGACCTTTGAATGCAGAAAAATTTGAGAGATTGTTAGGCATCTTGGAGAAACATTGAGGTGGTTTAATATTCAAAAGTCGGGAAGATGTTTAGTAATCTCAGTAAGATGCTTAGAAAGATTCTATGGGCCTTTTGCTTCAATTAGAATATAACACCATCGTTTTACCACACCAAAAAGACCAGTATGCAAAAGTTCAGAAGTCATACAAGTGCCTCAATCTAACCCTGGGAGGCAAGAAACGATCGACAAGCCTTTAACACCTTTGACGTCTTTAAATCCATACTTGACAGCTTTTTTTGTCCTGTCATTCGTTCAGCTGTACGTAAGATAGGTAACATTTCAGTAAAGTAATAAACTCGCTTCGACCGAATTCCTTCTTGACGTCTACATCGTTTTGTTTTATTTCACATATAATACAGCCATAGCAACCATTATACTGGTGAACATTTTGAACCATAGCTCGGGCTGGAGCATCTACTGAAAATAATGGAGCGATAACTTTAGACTTACACTTTTCTTTGTCGTTGGATTTACCCAAGTGATACCATTGTCAAAATATTTTATTAATTGCAAACGGAATGGTTGTAAAAACGAATTCATAAGTGGTTTATCTCGGTCATCAATCCAAATGCCAGCGACCACGAGGAACGATTCTCTAAGATGTTCTTGCACCTCAGCTATCATGAACATGAAAGGCCAACACTCAGATTTTGAGCTTTGAGCTAGTTTTAAGCCATCTGTATTGAGTATGAGGGTAAGGTCGTAAAATCCCATATTGTTTTCTGTTCTAACTCTGATATATTCAGAGCCGTCAGTAATATTACTTATAACATTATTATTTTCAAACGCCTTTAACTTTTGAGCCAAATTTCTATGTTCAAACATGTATTTGATTTAATTTTCAATATCGATTTCATAAAATGTAGACTGACCCTCTCGACCTGAATAACCAGAACATTTTTTATTTATATCTGTACCAATAGACAGACTACAATTCACTTTCTTACAGGCATAATGAAGAACAGTTGGACAATCTGGTCCGGCCTTTTTGACGTATTGAAATAGCTGATAAACTGAAGTGGGAAGATGATTACCATGAGGCAACATTCTGTGAATTACTTTAAACGCCTTAATCAATGCAGATTTAGTTAAATTATTTTCTAAATACAAATCCATTATATCTAGCTCAGCTTAATTCAGAGTTGTGTCAGAATCTTTATATAGCATAACAAGATTACGTGCTCCACAAATATTCGGCAGCAAGTTTTCTACTTGTTCATCATTTTCTTGATTGTCATTTGTGCTCATTTGACTATCTTGACTTTCAGTATCCGAATTTACCTTTGCATTGTCAGCATTGGTTACATTCGGATTTTCATGTAGATTATACTCTTCATATTAAATTGAATTTTCACTACCATTTTCTAAATCACTGTCATTTAAACTATTTATAAAGTCTTCAATTAAATTGATTGAATTAATAAAATCATCTGACGGCTCTCTGCTATCATCACCCTCATGTAAAAGATTTTCGTAAAACTTTTTGCTTTTTCAGACGTTTGCACATTGTTAACGGTACCTAAAAGAAAATATTCGATAAAAATATGGACATTAATAAAAAAATAAACATTGATATAATCAATTTGAATAAACAGGTATGACAACACAATATCGGGATTGTATTGTCGGAAAAATGTTCTCAAAACTATTTTGCAATCTATTTGTTGCCTGAATAAATATATCTATATATATATATATAATTATAACCAATGCAAACTCACCGGAATGTCTGAGGTGTTTTCATTTTCTATATTTTCTGTTTTCCATTATTTATAGGGTATTTAAATTATGATACGGAAATCGAATAATTAATCAAAACTATTTTTTCCCGCAAAAAGATAGTGCGCTTTTATAAATATAGAAATGTAAACATGATTTGATACATATACTGAGAGTGTATAGTCGTGTATAAGCATGCGCTAATGCAGGGTATTTGTTGCGAAAAGCAAGACGAGTGGCGTTGATTGTATATGCTATGATGTCATTGACGCCATTATAGTGAACAGTGTAAATCTAACAGGCAGCAACTGACAGCAACCGGGATAGCTATTCTCGACATAATTATCCCTGTACCTGGGATAATATGAAAACGCTCGAAAGCGATATAGTCGTTTGATGTAAACCGTTGAAAAATACAAATAAAGCCATAAATTAAAGTGAATTTCCACAAAATAGCTATCCCTGTCGCCGGGGATAACTGAGGGATAATTATGTCGAGAATAGCTATCCGGCTTTGCTTGCTATAGTGTTAAAGTGTTTTACTGTAAAATTTTTACTGAAACAGTATTTGATAATAATAATCTTATCAAATACATATTTAGTGGTCCGTACTCATACGAAAAATGTATTAGCTGATTAAATGTGATTTACATCATGAGGTGGTTGAAGGAGAAAGTATTTTTGAAGACGATGTAATAGTTGGAGAAACTGTGACGTATATACTTAACAAAAAGAAGAACAAAGGTGTTGTTTCGATGGAATCAGGTAAGCTGTAAATTAAGCTAGATATTGATTGTTTAGCTTTTATTAAGGCTAAGTAAAATATATAACAGTTAAGTAAAAAATCATATGAAAGTTAAACATATCACTTCATATTAGAAATACAGATAATACCAAGAATAACGATTATTTTATGTCGACCTAAATATTTTTGAGATAAGCAATTACCTGAGTAATTAATAAAATCAATTAATTGATTAAGGATTGATATAAAACTGAAACTGTTTTCCTACTAGTATCTCGATAATGTTATTATTAGTACCTGTAAAATGGCATGAGTGCAGCAGCTCTTTCATTTGGATCTGAAGGTATCTTGTTCTCTTCAGCGATCTGCAAAAATTCACAGTATTAGATTTGAATTTAAACTCTATTGCAACTTATAACGTAATCAATTAATAATTTTTTGAACTTCATCTTCTCCCGCTTTTTGCTCTGTAAATAAAATGGTGTGTCTACTATACAAGAATTCCCGTGAATCTTATATGCAGAACCCGACTAGAAATCCTCCCAACATGGCATTGGGACCCAGTCCGGTTTTGTTGGGCAAACGAAAATTGGGTAACTGCATTGGGTCCCAATTGGGTTGTCGTTGGGTTGCATTTTTTCAAAAAAATGCAAAAGTATCTCTTTAGGGATTTGGTAGGGTAACGTTGGGGAGCATTTTTCGAGAAATGCAAAAATATCTTTTTAGGGATTTAGTAGGGTAACGTTGGGGAGCATTTTTTATATTATGTAAGAAACTAGGAAAAAGAAAATATATCAAGAAATAAATCGCGAAGTAACAGAGAGTACACAGTAAAAAATGGAATGGATCTGAAAAAATGTTACAATTAGAAAAAATGTAAATTTGACATTCAAAAAATGTCAATTTATTTTACACATAAAATTAACACTTAAAAAAATGTTAAATTTTGTATTTGACATTTTTCAAATGTAAAAATTAGTTAAGAGATGACCGCTAGGTCTTGCGAGTTGCGTTAATCATTTTCCATTTTTCCCTCGCTTCTACCAGTGAACGACGTCAAATAAAACTTTGTGTTACAGAAATAAGTTTAATACATATTATAAGAATAAATAATATAATTAAAGAAGTTACAAAACATAAGTTATTCTTCAGTTCATCTTTTTTTTTGTTTTATCGAGATCATATCCATTCGGAATGAATAATTATTTACTTTTTATTATCAATATGTCATACCTAACCTATGATTTTGCTCGTTTGTGTCAATTTTTTTTTATAATATATATCAATTTTGCTACAAATAAATTTATTTTGTGAATATTGATATTATTATTAATATTTTGTGTGATTGTTTGTGATTTTATAATTAAGAAAAGATTGAAATAAATAATTTGAAACATGATCATATTTATATGCATATTTTCTTCAAGACAATTTACATTTTTTTAAATGTCAAATTTTTAATATTTTTTTTTTTTACTGTGTAATACAAAGAAAATATTTATGTAAAATAAAATTTATTCATACAATCATTATCATAAAAAATGTGTGTATTTTTTCAGGAACATTCAATAAAACTAATTGATAGTTGGGTAATATTTGGGAAAATAGTTGGGTACCAATCCTTACCCTAATTCGGTACCCAATGAAGGCCATGCGTTACACCAACGAGTTGGGTCACCATTGGGTAGAGCTGTTGGTACCCAATCTCAATTAGGGAGCAACCCAATTTGGTCCCAATAAGGCCCCTAGAAAAATTTCTAGTCGGGAAGCGTTTATCAACCGTCCTGATGATAATATCTATCAGCAAACTCTCGGTAATTACACGTCACGAAAATATGGTGTATTTTCTGTTTGGTATCAACAAAAATTTTCAAAGTGAAACTGTTTTTAGGGGGGTAACTGAAAATTCTATTTTTAAAAAAACAGGAGCTTGTAAAAAAAATGAGCAGTTCTCTCACCGGGATCTGAACCCGAATTATTTGCTTTGCAGGCAAACGCCTCAACCTCTAGGCCACAGGACTTCTCTACTTTTTCCAAGTTTTAACAAGTTAACACTGACGTTCATCTATTCATCATTAAAGTCATTTTTAAAAATGAGAAATATATATGTTTTTTGTGATAAAATTGATTATTTGAGTTAAAGGTGACTTTAAATGAGTATTTTCGGTTTTCTTTTTTTTAATCTCGATCTGTAATACGGTTTTTCTGAAAAACTAAGAAGGAATTGAAAATTTCATAAGAGTAAATTTTGTTTTCTTTTATTTTCACAACCAAAATAATGTTGTTTCAAAAATACAAATTTCAAAAATCGAAAAAAAATATTTCCCATTGAGTGCCCTGTCTATTGTAAAGCTTAAAATACTCGTTTTGCATCCTCGAATCTGTGATCGAAAATTCAGCAAAAAAAAAATGGGCTTTTTGAGATATCTTGAAATTCAATGGTGGCGCCTCCAAAAATTGAAGAAAAGAAAAAACAATATGGATTTTTTCTAAGGCCAAAATCAACAACATATCAAAAAATGACCGAAATCGCAAACGGTCATGCGGCAAACCCCGTGATCTGGCTCAGAACGCCACATATATATTGATGATATTTTGAAATCATACATATGTAATATATATAATATATATGTTGTAACCGATTTTCTGACCTGCACGGCAAGAACTATCGGCCAAGGTTAACAACGAGGACTTCTCACCATCTTCCTCTAAATCACCGGGGGGAGCCATGTTGGTTATCTCGGAAGCCAACAGCCGTAGGAGTAACGAGAACAAAACGTGAACCTGACTCAGTCTTAGAAATGGTAGAGGGGCGCGGTCCACCCGATAAGATTATGAAATACGTAATCAAACCTGAAGGGAGCTATCGTGAACCAAGTATAGTATGTTACATACGTCTATATTACATTGCGACTATACTATAGTAAAATACTGACGTCACAAGTATCATCCCGAGTGGAAAATGAATCCAGCTTGGCCGGATCCTGATCCAAATCGGATCCAGTGTGGCTAAGGTAATCCGGATCCGAGTTTCCTGACCCTTTTCGGATCCGTTATGGCTAAGGCTAACTGGATCCGGCTGTCCTTTCTTTTTCTTGATCCGAATCGGATCCAGGTTGCCGGGCTTTAATCGGACTTTATTTTGTTTCAAAGTTATTTCCGGGTTCAGTCAGGTTTGGTTGAGGCTAACCGGATCCGGCTTTCCTTACTCTTTCCTGATCCGTATCGGATCCGGATTGCCGGACTTTAATTGGACATCGTGAACTCACACATACACATCTATGTGGTGGTGATATAGTCATCACATACATATTGCGTAGTGGTAATATAATAATAACTATTATTATATTAAGAAAGCCATATAGCCTGATCATTAGTATGAGTCTGTCATTTGGAAATTCGGACAGAGTTTTACCAGGACTTAAGGGATTACCTCGGCCAGTCACTAATAATGAGAATGCTTTGAAATTTTTACAGTAGATTCTTGAAATACTGATACATTTTATGTAATTTTTTGGTAATTGTTTGGAAGCTCGTTATTTTTTTATTAATTTTCAAAGTTGACAACTTTTAACATGGGCTCTTATGGAGAATACGATTTTTGTCAAAAAAAAGTCCATTAAAATACCGATATCTTTAATCGAAATAATGACATCGTGAAAAAAAACCTATTGGGCTATGAAGTGAAACAAAACAAAACGTATGGAAAAAAAATTGAAGAGGTTTGGAGCTTAGTTTTTTTATAATTAATAATTAAAGTATGAAAAAATTCATCTAATCGAGCAGTATATATGACGTCTACTATATTCTAATGTACGCTTGGCAACACCGAATAGTGATCCGCCATGTTGTGGCGCGTAGGTTTAAAAACGCCAGTAATAAATCCCACATTGATACACACATACTGCCACAGCAGCTATATCATACACTAACACAACCGCACTCTCAGTACAACCAACTGTTTTTTTTTTTTTGCGGTGTTTCACGATTTACACATTTTTTTTAACTATTGAATAAATGTTTAAAAGAATAAAAAGTTGATCAATTATATTTCAGGGATTAATAATATTAGGTTATTATACAAAAATTATTTCAAAAAACTATTGTTTTATCGAAAAAAAAAAATGGCTCTCAGACCAATGTATTAAACATAGGCTTTATCCCCTCTCTTATACCGCAAAATTTGGCCGAGGTAATCCCTTAAGTTCTGATACCTAAAGAACCTTTACGAGATATTCAAACGATGTCGAGAGAACCAGTAGTGAACCATAGAGAGCTAATCAAGAGAAGGTAGTGATTGATCAAGAGCCAGACAAGTTGTGTCGTTTCACGACAGCGCTGAGTTCTAAGCTATGGTAGAAGTACTACAGGTATGGCAGTAGTCCATGCTTTTTTCGTCGCGTTCTGCGCAGCCTTATTTTTTCAACCAATCAACAACGCACCATCGAGCTGTTTTGCTTTTCTTTCTAACACGCAATCTCTATTATAAGAGCCTCTCTCTCTCTAACATACTGTTTTAACATCTATTTTTTATATTGTTGTAAATACTAATGAATATATGTGGAGCATGTTTATAAAAAATCAGAAAAATGAAAAAACCAAGACAGTTTAACAAATATAATATTTTTAGTATTGTTGTTTCTTTTATGCCACAAACAATAGAGGTTGTGTTGTATTCATTATACGTGGATTTATTCATTTAATATAAATAATTAATTTTTATTTTTGATGTATGTGAATCATTATAAAATATACCAAATCTAGTTGAATAAAAATGATAACTTTTGGAAAATTTGAAAAAAACTTTAAATTTTTCTTAACAAATTTGTATCGCGCGCGTTGGTCGATTCACAGCGGCCAAACCAGGCTGCGCACTGCCATACCTGTAGTATTTATACCATGGTTCTAAGCTACTATGAGTCCTCTGACTCCCCACTCGCGTGCTCTCTCACCTATCGTTCCGGACATGCGCAGCACGCTTTCCTAGCCCGCAACACGAATAGGTATACGATCCAGCCCGTAGCCTTCGGATAGTTCGTCTTCTCGACGGATGGAGGGGAAGACTAGCACACGTCGAGGTTTAACGAATCAAGCCTGCTACAGGACCTCGAATATATACGCAACATGTAGTCCAGTCACCTTCAGTCAAATCTTCTAAAAATTGTCGATTTGTTCGGAAAAATTCACAAAGGGGTATTTGAAGGTGGGGAATCGAATGGGCAGGGTGAAAAATCGCAGAAAAATTTTTTTGGGGGGGAAAAAAATAAAAAGGGTTAATTTTAGGTATATTGGGCAAGCTATAGGTCGTAGAGACAAATAGTTTTCGTAAAAAATGTAGGGAATTAAATTATCTATTTTTTCGATGTCGGGGGTTTTTCGCGTATCTGTAAGGGTTAAGGGGGAAATCGCGGTTGAAGTTTTCGAAAAACACGAAATTAAAGTTTGAGGGGAAATTCGAATAGGGGACGCCGTCTCTGCTTTGCGCTAATATTCGTAGCTGGAATTCGAGGAAGTCAACCAAATAATAATAACTGAAATAAAATAATATTTGAATTAAAATAAAAATTAAAATAAAATAAATGTAAATTTTTAATTATCAGCCTTTTAAATTATTTTTTTATGCAATAAATTTATTTTTTTTTTTTTGATATTGATTTGTAGGTTAAGTGGACAAAAATTTTCTCAGATTTTAACTTTTAAAATTAGACTCGCAGTAAAGGCTTAGGTAGTTTTTACTTTCAAACGTTTTCGAATTTTATTGTTTTTTTTTTCTCAACAACTATTGAAGATAGCGGAAAGAACTTATGATGTGGGCGATAAGGTTTTTTGCGACGCAAAATATGAGCTTGAAAAAAAGTCTCTATTCGAATTCTACGTTGAGTTATTTATTGCCCAGTTTTTCAAAATTGTTAAAAAATTGATTAATATCGCTATCACTTTCAGGATAATAAAGATAGAAACATTGTATCAGGCTCAATGAAAAGTTCTCAAAAAGCTCTGTTATGGGATATTTTGGCTTCATCAAGATCTTTAATAGTTTTGGAGAAAAGAAATTAAATATCTGATTTTTTTTTGTCCATTCTAAAGTTTTTTTTTTTTTTTCTCAAAAACTATTAAAGATAACAGAAAAATTCCACAATGCGGGCAATAGAGTTTATTGAGACGCAAAATTTGAGCCTATTGTGAATTCTCAAGTAAGAAAAAAAAAATTTTTGATTTTTGATTTTCTTATCAGATTATTGTTTTTCTTAAATGAAGACGCATCATTTAAGCCTAGTACGATGCCTCTATGTCAATTAGTCCGTATGTCATGAACGTTTTTTTTTTTTTCGTTCGCAAATACAATACTGCAGCTAAGCCTATGGCTCCTAGCCTCCATAAAAAATCTACTTCATAATTTTTTTAAATAATTTTTTATCATTATAGTTTAAATTATACTCGGCAATTATTCATCGAACTTTTAAATATTATTAATCATAATCATTATAAATTAGTAGATATATGAAAAAATTTGTGGTCTGAATAAAGTTACAAATTTAAAACCTTGGTGATAATAATAAAAATATTATAAACTTTGTCTCAATAATAAAATTCAGTTAGTTAGTACATACTAAATAAATTCGGTTTTCTCGAATGAAAGTAGTTATGGCTGCTCTAAATAATAGTCTCATTTATCACTAATCTCAATAAGATTTCCTTATATATCTGCACTAAATGATAATAAAATGGCACTATAAAATTATTTTATAATTATATCTCATTATCAGAGCCGGGAAGTTCGCCTGTTATTTCAGCTTGCCGTAAATACCATGGCAACATGGTGAAATATAGTTTAAAAAAAAGACGATCTGAACCTCGTAGATGGAAAAAATGGCCTCAAAAAATGGCCTTATTTTTTTTGGCCTCTTAAAAATGGCCCTTTAAAATGGCCTTATATTTTTGGCGTCTTAAAAATGGCCTTGAAAAATGGCCTTATTTTTTTTGGCCTCTTAAAAATGGCCTCAAAAAATGGCCAAAAGAGGCCAAAAACATAAGGCCATTTTTTAAAGCCATTCTTAAGAAGCCAAAAAAAAAATAAGGCCATTTTTTAAGGCCAAAAATATAAGGCCATTTTTAAGAAAAAAAAACCATTTTTGAGGCCATTTTTTCCATGTACGAGGTTCAGATCGTCTTTTTTTTGAACTATATTTCACCATGTTGCCATGGTATTTACGGCAAGCTGAAATAACAGACGAACTTCCCGGCTCTGCTCATTATTAAAAAAACTCGAAAGAAAATAAAACTATCGATTTCACATCAGAAATATTATCTGAAGTCAGCCAATCTTCAAATTTTGGACAACTGACTACATCGGATATTAACTCTGAAATCGAAAGAAAAATCCCTACCAAAGTTGGGTGAATGAGCTAGTTAAATATATAAATAAAACATATTTTTCAATAATAAAAACCAACCATATTGCACTCCAGTAACGGTTCGGCTTTGTGAAAGAAAGTTTACAGGTTCGATCCAGACCACCGACGCCATGGTTCGAGTACGGGTACATCTTAAACGCATTACCAAAGTCGACATCCATGGCTGACGCAAAATGTAATTGACGGTTACGAAATGTAAAAGAGTAGAATAAAAAAATTAAGAGAATTAAAAAATGTAAAATCATAAACTTGACATCCTGTGTGAGCATATCTTTATTCTTTTTTTCTCACTCATGTGCACCGTTCACTTAATATAATCAATTTATCATCAAACGAAAAGCCGAAATACGAGTTTCACTTTCCTCGCCCGTATTTTCTATAATTACTTCTAAACATTGAAATTTTTAACTCATCGTAAACTGAAAACCGTTTTTTACTTGATCCATTATAAAACTAAACTATTCTCACCAATTTCGCAAAAAAACTGATATTCTTTTTTTGAAATTATACAGGAAATTTCAATGGGAATTATAATTTTTTAGGTCATATCGTTCTGAAGATATTGATAAACAAACATCAATTCGTGTTTTATTTTTTATGGTTAGCAAGGAAACGAGCATCGCTGAGTGAAGTTGACGCCTTCACACTTAGTGTACGCAAATGCTGTCATCGTTTGACCGAAAGAAACTATACAGTGATTAGTTAAAATCAGAACACCCAAAAAATTTATTATTCAATTGAATAGACTTATTATTTTGCTCAAAACCTCACAAAAATTACAGGTAAGCTTAGTGTTATCTGCTTATTAAAAAAAAAGTAGAAAGCTAATGAGAAAGTAGGGATTGTAGAAAATAAACTAGTGTGATATCACATTATATGATATCTATATGTAATATATTATACGTACACTATGCACGTTACTTGGGATAATCTGCTGATGTCTCATGATTAACCCCCCGATAAATGTCACGAACTGATTGTTCACTAGATTCTCAAGATTATTGTTTAATACTTTTCCAAACATTTTGCTTCTTGTTGCGAGCATATAAACAATGTACACTGCGTTTAAAGACCTTCCAAAAAGATCTGGTATAGACCGTTTTTCAGTATTCCTAGCAAGTGTGTAAACACTAATGTACTTAGTATCATCAAGCTTACCATCCGTAAACCCGTTAGTTCTCGGATCTTTAGCATTATCCGCCAAATCAATGAGCAATTTTAAATTATTGAAACTTTTGCTTCTTTCAAAGCTTTTACAGCAAGTCTTAAACTCATCAAACCTAAGTTGTTCATTCCCACTCCAACAAGTGATCCAATAACTTTGCATTCTATATCATGAAACTCTTCCCATGCAGCATTTTTACACTCATCATTGCAATAAAGTACAGTTACACAGGCATCACAAGGAATCAATGACCAAGTTTGCGTCAAACAATATGAGCAGTTTGTGTAAAACTTTTCAGGAATCAATACAGAAGTATAGCATTCTTCAAGGGCAAGAACTTCTCCAGGTTTAATGTCTCGCGTTGCAAGAATGTGTTTACCGAATTCGTCAGAATATCTTAGTTCAACTGCGGAAGAAGCGCCTATTATTTCTTGATTTTTATCATGAATGTTGGGACAATATTTTTCTTCTTCCCATTTAACAAATTCTGTCTCGATAGTTACTATTTTTTCTGGATTCGTCAGTGTCTCCTCTATAACTGATCTCTTTGGGTTATTCATATCCATTTTGTCTAACCACATTCGTGCTTCTTCAATAGCTTTATCTACTTCCGTATCTGATTTTTTTTTTAGCATTATCAAGCATTTTACTCGTCGAGCATAAAGCTTTACTCGTAGTCGTTGCTCATAGTTAAGTGTCAATGCTCGACCAATATCTAAGAGACAGGCATTATAAAGCCTAGCTGTAAAAAGAGCTGCCGATCTATTTGCATATGCTATCGACAATTCTTTTGAACTAATCGGTGCAAACGCAATACTTTTTGTATACATTTCAATTGTTTTATTTAATGACAAGTTGTGACTAGTAAAAAGTTTATTACCCTCATTACGATATAATACAGATTGGCTTGCACTTTTTCTTCAAATTTCATCAAGAGCTGCACATTGTGTTCATGAATTAATCCCATGGTAAACTTGACTCTTTCTTCATCTGTTGATATTGAAGAATATTCTTTATTACGTTTTTCATGCTCATTGGCATTTTTTAATTTTTCACTCAAATTTTCTAAAATTTGCTCCATTGCGAAAATCAAAAACTTCTTATTTAAATATGGTCAAAGTAAAGATGGTTATTATGAAAGGTAAGCCCACAAAAAAAAAATATTTCCTAAATTTTTTTTTCTGTAAGACTCAGCAGGTATTATGTATCAATTCACACACTTTTTTTTGTTTCGATTTTTCATATTTTCTTGGAAGCCAAACAATACATACAACTTCTTATACTGGGGTCAAACTCAATGCTTAACTGTTTAAATAGAAAATTACAAACTTAGTTGCTGTAAAGCCAACAAAGTTATATGTTCTATAAAGATTTTCCAACGGATGAGAACATTCTCATTCGGCTATTTTAAATTACGCTGTTATATTTAGAAAGCAATAGAAGTAGAGAAAAAGATAAAAATAAATATATATCAAAATATCTCGCAAACAAATATAAAATACGCCGGCGCATAGTAAATCGTGCAGAGAACTCGACAATACTTGTTGAGAATAAAATATTGTCATTTTATATTTCAAAATAGCCTATAAAGTTGCTATGACAACAAAATGTGTCCACATTGAAGTCAGTAATTTACTTACAGATGTAAAAAGTGACTTTGATTCTGATAAACACTATTCGAACAATCAATTATTTAAACAATTAATTTATAAGAAGACCCGGTAACGTTTGTTGGGGCCTGAGGTCCGCTTTATCTTTGAAAATTAAAAACTTTCAATACACCGGCTGGAGCCGTGTTGCATTTTAAAAATGGAATTACCATAAATAGTTTATTAACGATGAAATGATTGGAAAACAATGTAATTTCGTTTTTCATTTTTTAGTTTGAAAAAAAAATTTTAAATAATGTTTAAATTTAACATTTTGTAATGTCCTGCGGTAGGCACACTAATTATTCTATTTTTTGATTTTTATTTTTTAAATATTTTAATCTTATTATATATTCATGGTATATTTCGATACCCTGAGCTCCATCTTACGTAATAGAAAAGTAATACATTCTGGGGAGCCAGAGACGTTGCCCCCTCAATGATTTTCTTGAGCCGGTACTAATGCCAAGCGGCAATACCACTAATTTTATTAGTTGATTTAAAAGATAAATTAGTAAAATGAGTGATATCAACAGAATCGTCAAATTACAAGGATTCTCTTGATACCACTCATGTTATAAAATTTCAATTAGTAATATTTTTAATTAGTCAGCAAAGATCACGCTTTTGGGCTGACCAATAGAAAATAAGTAGACTAAGGAAAATAGGAAATGGACCAGGAGAAAACCGAACGTCTCCGAAAGATCCCCACTTTTCTAAGGGCTGATTGAGTCCCAAACTTAATCGATCTAGATTTTTCACTTCACTTGGTTTGCAGTCTCTGCACCATAACTAGCTCTTCCAGCTCTAATCAAGTTCTACTTAATCGCCGAAGCTTTATTCTTCAAATAAAGACTTAGAAAATTAAATTATTTCTGAGTTGAAACTTAGAATATTATTAATTTTCCGAATAAAGACTTAGAAATATTGTTATTTTTCTGAATTAAAACTTAAAAATTTTAATATTTTCAAATTAAAACTTGGAAAATTTTACAATGTCTGAATTTTGACTTAAAAATTTCATTTTTGCTAAATTGAAACTTAGAATATTTTTGTATTCAAATCATTTGCAAGTTTAATTATTTAATATTTTAATATTTGTCGATCGAATTTAAATTCTTTAATTACTTTGAATTAATTTGTATAGTCTTCTTCTTAACACTTAGAAAAATGTAAAAAATTTGACATTTTATTTTAACATTTACATTTTTTACATTTTACATTTTTTTACTGTGAAGGAGCAAAAGAATAGGTATGAATGAATCTTTTGTAGCCACGTATTCTTGTACAACTTGAAAATAACTATAAAAGAAGCTAGAACAAATGTTTCATCAAATGAAAGTCTGTTACGAACTAAATCAGATTTTATTTCATTATATCATCAGTAAGAATATTGTAATAATGATACATTTGATTTTGATGGTATAATAAAAAAAAAATCTTTGGGTAGAGTTGAAATTTTAGGATTTTGTTGATATATTCCTAACTTTTAGAGGGTATTTGTCACTGAAATATAAAATATGTACTTAAATACAAACAAAACATAAATTTACAATTGATGTCCTTGGAAGCCTCAATTTTAGATGGGCTGTTTATTTTTTTTCATAGCTTTAATAATCAAAAGAAGTGAAATATAAAAAAAAATAGCAAAATTTTAAAGTATAAAGTTGAATAATATGCTGGATAAAAAAAAAAAAAAAAAGAAAAAATTAGGCGCTTTTTATTATAATATTATTAACATGTATCGCAAGCGTTATCGTGAAAATGATAATTTTTTTAAAAATTATTTGAAAATATTGATTTTTAAAGGCACCATGCAATTGTTGATTAAAAATTTTCATTAACGATCGCATGGTGCCTCAAAAATATTTTTAAATAATTTATTTTTTATTTTAAAGAGTAGAACGTGAGCTAGAATGGAATGTGTACCTCAATAATTAAAGCAGATATTCAATTGTTGATTAACGTTTTGGAGTAAATAATTTTTTTTTTTGTTCTTATTTTTGAGGTACAAATTCAGGGCTTTAGTACAAATTATTCTGCGTCTGTAGCAATTTTTTTTCCCCTGAGTCATCTAGAAAAAAAATCGGTTTTAACCCTTTCTCCACTCTTTAATTTTAAGGTACAAATCAAAACAATTGCGGTGCAAAATGGTACAAATTAAGACGCTTCTAATGAGTATATTCTAGGATATTTTTGTATAAAGAATAGAGAAGTTTCTATTTTCATTTGCATTTTTTCCTATACCTGCTTTTTTCGTTGCTCTCTTTCTATCCAGCTGTGACGCTCAGGTGTGTCATTGTATTATGTAAATATGCGCTATTTCATGCAAGTATGTCACTCAAATAATAATTGTAATAAATATTTCAAGTACAGGTGGCGGTAATTACGATAAAAATAGTATAAATAGAGCTGATAAATCATATTTCATGTTAGTTTATTAAAAGGGTACAATGTATCTATTTATAATTTTTTCTGTGTTAAGTGTTTCGGCTGCAAGTAAAAATGACTATACAGTCAAACAAATACAAACAGGTGCAGGATTATTTTACGATTATTTATACGATTTTAAATTTTCAATAAATAACTGGAAGCTAATTACATTCATTGAATTAGATTGGTATATAAAACAACAACCATATTTAAATGATGACGTAATCAAGGCTGTAAAAATATTAAAAGACAAATGTACACATGTGATGCATTATACGCAGTCCCTGTGTGACGCAGTAATACAAAGGCAACATACGGTACAATTAAAACTAAATGTTACAGAAGAATATGTACGTCAATTGAAAGCAATTTCTACGCAACCTGAAATAGAGATATAAGACAAAAGCGTGATGTATTTAATGATAAAAATACTTTTATAGGCAAGTCTTTTTACATCTTTGGTGATGAGGAATCTAGATTATACAATAATAAAATTGATAACATGTTGTTGAAGGAAAAAAAATTTTGTATCAGATCTTGAGAATCTTGCATATATTACCAGCTGAAGTAGAACGATTTAAAAAAATTTTAATAGAATATTCAACTATAGGTAATTCAACACTTGGGTGGTTTTACATAAGATTAGAAAATTTTAATAAATGGTTTGGTTATCATATTGAAAAAGAAAAACAAGTATATTGGGAACTGTATTATCAAACAATTCTCTATTTAGATGACTTTGGCAATGTTGTAGATGGATATAATCATTTTTTAAAAATTGTAATTGATTTTTATCAAAGCTAAATATACAGAAATATTATCAGCAGAAAAATTAGAAGGCTCACTTGAGTTTTTTGCAAAACATAGTGGTGAATTTAATTTACCTATGAATATAAGAGATGCCATAGCTGGTCATCTGAGTAAAATATCACAAATCGATATAGGTTATGACAATGGTAGATTATTTGTTTTAATGAGAATTCCATTGACTGAAGAAAAAATTTATCATATACATAAATTAAGATCGTATCCTATTGCTCAGCAATTAGGGAATAATACAATAGGATCAGCGTGGATAAAACCAAGAGCTAATTATTTGATTTTGTCATCAGATCAATCGCAATATACACTTGTAAAAAATAAAATTGATTTACCTTTTTGTCAAGCAAGTGTAAATATACATATATGTGAATCATTATCATATCCGATGTATGAGAGCTCACATCAAGCTGGTTGTGAAATTTCTCTAATTACAAAAATTAATGAATCGCCTTTACTTAATTGTGACATTAAAATTTCTCGTCATTTTACGCCGTACTGGAAAAAATTAAGTAATGAAAGAGGATGGTTATATAGTTTACCAGGAGAACAAGAAATACATATACTGTGCGGAGACAAGAAAAAAAAAACTATTGTTATTCGTGGTGTTGGTATACTACGGATCCAAGCAGGTTGCCACGCACGCATAAATTACGGAACAATTTTCGGTCAACAGGTAGTAAATATTGATACCATATATGAATTTAAAACTACAGTGACATTAAATGTTACAAAACTATTGCCTGAAATTGTTGATTTTACTATAGGAGAAACAAACTATTCATCAGCAAACCCAGCCGTATTGATTTATGATATATCTCTTAAAGAAATAAGAAAAGAGATATTAGATCAAAAAGAAAAAATAAATGAAAAAAATCTTTCAAAAAATATTATATTTAAAATTATTCTTGGTGAAATTATTATGGCTACAATATTAACCTCCATAATTTCATTTCCACCAATTGTAATTATTATAAAAAAAATTTTATCTTTCTTTAAAAAAGAAAAGTGTCATATAGATGTGAAGCCCGTCCCCACCTCAATATCTTATCCCTCTACTTATTAATTTCCCCACTATTCAATATCTAATTGTATAAAAGTCGATGTAATGATAGCTAAAATTAAAAGTTAACCATGGAGTCAACTAGTAATCTTCTTCTGTCACATTCAGTTGCGCTTAATAAGTCTAAAACGAAAAACCTACGTGTTGGATTTGGAGAAGATTATCGAATTAATATTCAAATCTGTGACAATACTTCAAGAAAAGGAATTTCGTTTGCAGTATATAAGTGGAAAAATTTTTTGGATAAACTAGAATTTATATTATCTTGGTACTCAGCTAGTGAAAAAACAGACGACTTGAAAAAAAAATATTCTCCAATTGAGTGTGAAGACATTAAAATATTTTTAGTTATTCATACAAAACGAGGTCTGTTGTATTTGATCAGGGCTCTGGAAAAATAGCACTACATGAAGTGTCGATGAATGAAATTGTGAATAAATTACCGTGGGTTGATTGCTGCATAGAGAGTCTGGAAAATATTCCTGTCGACATTTACAATCATGCAACAATATTGTATATGCATAAGACTATAGGAAAAGATAATCTTGATTTTCCAACATCTGATTTTTTAAAACAAATGTTATTAAAAAATTTCTACAAAATTTCTGACGATATTGAAAGTACATTAAAAACAAGTAAACTTTTGTCATATAAATTATTTTTATTTGAAGTAATATTATATAATTTTGATCGTTTATACATTGACATCGAAAGAGCTTTTACAAACCGTTGGTAATTAGTAATACTACATCATGTACGATTGGATTATTACGACGAATGGATACATTAATAAAGACTATACTTATATACCAAAAGAAATTGCTGTTGCCAGTGTAATTGGCAACGTTGTAAATCATTGGATTCTCACTCCACCCTGTGAATATTCAGAACTACCTATGACTGTCAAAGTTGAAAATCAACGACGACTAAAAGAAATACATGGACTACATTGGTTTGATGGAGAGAGCGACATAGGAAGAGTACTTGATATTTTACGTTCAATCGCAAAACAAAGTAAATTAATTATTACATGTGGAGACGAGTCTGTAATGTATTTACAGAATCTTCTTGGTCGAGATATTATAAACGCTGAAAATATGAATGAATGGACTATATTTGTAGCAACAGAAACATCTAAATCTAAATGTATAATTCATAATAATTTACCATATCATGAGTGTGCACTTGTACATGCTAGACGAATAAAAAAATATTTTTTAAATAAAATGTCTTCAAATAAAAATTGTAGTGTTGACGAAACTGGTTAAATATTGTAAGAAAAGTATGTCGAACGGAAATGAATATTAAAAGAAAACACATGTTCAAATAAAAATAAATGTCAATAACCTATGTCTTAATTATTTTCCTATATTTCCCAGCTGCATACAAATGAGTCATACTTGAAATTTTATTTAAAAATTGAATAATAAAATAATAAATGTAATAATATAAAAAAAAAATTAAAAATAAAATAAAAAAAAAAATTACACCTGGGCTGACTCGAACGCTAGACCCTACGCTCTAAATATTAATATAACTTTTTATTTATTTGAAAAAAAGTATCAGCCGTCCAGTAAACGGGCAAGAGAATATTATTATTTATAATAAAAACACTCGAGATAATTGCTTTTTTAATTATAACAATTGTTATTGTTAAATAACCGAGTACATATTTCAGATTCGAGAGCGCTACGTTAAAAATATCATTATAACTATTTAATTATTTGAAAAAAAGTATCAGCCGTCCAGTAAACGGGCAAGAGAATATTATTATCTATTATAAAAACACTTGAAATAATTTTTTTTTTAATTATAACAATTGTTATTGTTAAATAACCAAGTACGCATTTCTAATTCAAGAGAGTGAGCGCTATAGACATAAGTGTAGTGCTAAGGCAGTACAAAACATGGCCGCCCTACACTAACACTTATTTGATTCACACGCATTCTCCATTCAAACTTTTGCTGGGACTTTTGCTGCCGCTGCAGCGCTATAAACATTTTACACTACCAAAACAAGACCCGCCCTACACTAACACTTGTTTGGCTCACACACATTTTCCATTCACACTTCTGCTGACACTTTTGCTTGTAGTCTGCTTGCACCTATGCGCGCGCACACATCACAAAATAATATTTAAAAAAAAAAAAAATAATATTATTATTCATATATATACATACGTACATATATAAATAATAATAACAATAAATAAATAATAAAAAAATATATATGTAATAAAAAAAAAATAATAATAATAATAATAATAAATAATAATAATAATAATAATAAATAATAATAATAATAATAAATGAAATAATAGGGGTAGTTTTTTGAGGGTACTTTATCAGGGTAGTCGCGTATGGGCCCCGCGGAGTTTGTAGGTGCTCGAGGGGGGAACGCGAGCAAGCGGCACAGAGGGAAAGGGGGTAGGTAAAAAAACGACTCCCAAAACCGGTTTTCTCATGCATCGTATACCATTTAACCTTACGCCACCCGCTATCTCTCCTTATACTCTACTCATGTGCCCAATCAGAGAGCTCGCTCACAATGAATTTGGAAGGGTAGGAACGAGCCTTGGCGAGAAATTTACTATAACAATAAATGTAACGTGAAATGAAAATAAAAATTAAGATTAATTTAATTTAATCTAAAAGTATACTGATTATAGTTATAATGTCTATTTTCTCTGTTCTTTCAACATAAAACTCTGATAAAATTTTTCACGAATCATTACATTTTTGAGAGGTGTCTTGCTTGCTCTGAGTTATTTGCATCGTTTACATTACATTACATCGCATCGTTTGTGTTCAAATTTCCAGAAAAACTGTCATAATGACAGTATATTTTTGTCCGTGTGGGAATTTGAATGATGTGATTTACTTTTATATCAGCTCTACTTTGTGTTAGCAACTCTGTCACTCAATGTATAGAAAATGAAGCTTTTTTTTCGATTTCTTCTGAAATTCGTACTGGTCACACCATAACCTTAATCAAGAGATTGAAAACGATTAGCTAAAAAGACTGTATACTCTTTTAATGTCTCAATGATCTCATTAAGTTCACGGCAAGGCAAACTGACCCGTTCAAAGAAAACATTTACGATATTCAATAAGTCTTCAACTATTTCGGAATTATCTTCAACTTCAGCTCTGACCGCCAGCTCGTAGTACTTTTTGAAAACTTGACCATGGCATAATTCAACTTTTCATTATTAACATTCGCTAATCTTTGCACCTGCAATAGGAATTCTTATTATTGTTATCAGATAATATTCAAGACCATAACATTACTATCAAAAAATATCAAGACATACCCAAAAACTAGGAACATTTGGAAATGTCGGCCAATCTTCAATGCAAGAGCGACAATTACAAACAAATCTGAATTGTTGATAAAGTCTAGACAAACGATAATTCTTCGGATGAAGAGCATAGTGCATGCCATAGTTGTCAAAAATCTGCTCGCCTTTTTTTATTGGATAGACAGCATAAAGAGCCATCTTTCGACCGAAGGAAACTCTTGTTACTGGTGGATCACAAGTGTGATTAAACAAACTGTAACAAAATTTGTTTTGATGTAATATGTAATTTAACAGATATTCATGTTTAATTGCACATTCGAGAAGTTATGTGAAAGAACTCTGATTTATTTTGATTTATTTTTATGATTTTCAAAATTTTCAATTAAATTTATTCATTCCAATTCATTCAAATTGTTTACCTTACAATTTTCCATCCATTTATTTATGTAGATAGATCAGGTAGATTGATGTCGTGATTTAAGTTGAATTGTTGTATGTATGATTGATGTTAAAAATGTAATGAGTTCACTTGAAGAAAATGACTCTAATATTCTTAAATTTTATATGTAATAAAAATAAGATTGATTTTATACTTTATACTGATGAAAAATGAAAATGAGACCTAGAAATCTTAAGTGTTTGTGCAGAGGTTTTGGCTAAGTCAATTAAATGAATAATTCAAAGAGCAATTATTGGGTTCTAACCGATCGTAACTGTAAGTCAGTGTAAAGCATAGTAAAGCATATTTCTAAATACATTTATTATAACATTTGATCAAATTTGATCATACTAAAAGATATATTCTTGTAGTGACAGAAGTTGAGATACAATAGTTTAATAAACTAAAATAACACACATATTAGAAATTATTGCAGCATCTGTATTCCAATGAATATATTTCTTACAATACTTTCCGCAAAAAATTAGGTCCTGAACAAACAAAATTTTCCACTCTAACAGTTTGACATATTGATTGTGCTGTTCTTTGATTGATGATGATAAAAACGTCACTTTCTCCAATAGAAATAATATGAGATACTTGAATTTCTGTTGTGATAAATAAAATTGTCTCCATCGATTTCAAAACATCTCATCATGAAACAGAGCAAAAATAAAACAACTGAGTAATGCCTTACCGGGATAATAATAAGTACTATTTTTTTATAGTCCTTAAGGATACAAGAATACGTTTTCGTTGTTTTTTGAAAATTTCGATTATTTTAATTGTTATTAATAAATGAATTTTTTGCTAGTGTTAATTTAAAAAAATGATATCTATTGATCTGCTAGAAGGAAATAAATAATTTTTATACAGAATATTGAAAATAAACCGATCTTTTTAAAAAAAATAAAATAATAAATTTAAATAAAAAATTAGCAATAGTTATCAATAATTTTTATAAACAAATGGAAATTCTACTACTTTCTCCCTCTTTTTTTACATTTTTTCATTTTACCTTTTTTATTCTCCATTTCATTACGCAACTTTTCACGTTAAAAAAACTCATTAACATTAATATTTAAAAAAGTTATCAATATTTTTCTAGTGCGTCGCGCGACAATTAGTAAGAAAATTACTGCGCGCGAAGCCTTAGCGGTGGCTCTCAATTTGTTGTTAAATTAATAACTCAATAAATAATTAATAACAATACCTAAAAATTTGCATAAAACTTCTTGATATACTGTTCAACAATATTGCCACTGACAAGTTACTCGATTTTAACATTTCTTCGACTTTTTTTTCATTCGAAGTTAGACAAATTGAATTTTCCATCAGCACAATACAATAAATAAAAAAAGTTAAACAATATAAATAAATAAGTTTTTTAATATCACTATTGCCATCGCTAGCCTATAATAAAGCTACAGTCAAATTTTCAAGTCAATCTATTAATTTTTAAATAAGTTATCACGAGTTATATGTTTAAAAAAAAAGATTTTTTTCCAAAAAAAAAATTTTGTTTTTATTTTTTATTGCATTAACTAATTATGATACAAAAAAATTTATTAAAATGAAAATGTATATTTTTTAGTTTTATATATCACTGTATTTTTTTTTTTTCAATTTTTCAATTTTAATTTTCCACCGAAACAACGTCGCGTTTTCATGTCTTCGAGCGCTCAACGTGTTATTGCATTCAGACCCTCAATTGTCGCGCGACGCACTGGAAAAATATTGATAACTTTTTTAAATATTAATGTTAATGAGTTTTTTTAACGTGAAAAGTTGCGTAATGAAATGGAGAATAAAAAAGGTAAAATGAAAAAATGTAAAAAAAGAGGGAGAAAGTAGTAGAATTTCCATTTGTTTATAAAAATTATTGATAACTATTGCTAATTTTTTATTTAAATTTATTATTTTATTTTTTTTAAAAAGATCGGTTTATTTTCAATATTCTGTATAAAAATTATTTATTTCCTTCTAGCAGATCAATAGATATCATTTTTTTAAATTAACACTAGCAAAAAATTCATTTATTAATAACAATCAAAATAATCGAAATTTTCAAAAAACAACGAAAACGTATTCTTGTATCCTTAAGGACTATAAAAAAATAGTACTTATTATTATAATCCCGGGTAAGGCATTTTGAGGGGGGCTCAGTTGTTTTATTTTTGCTCAACAAAGATCATTATTGATTTTAAAGAAGAATCTTATTACTCCAACTTTTAACGTATTTTCATCATTAACTGAAATTGAGTAGCTGTTAGTTTTTGTCACTTCGTAAACCTCGGAAGTATAAACTTTTCCGCAACTATAAACTTCCGTATAAACTTTGCTCGTTTAAAAAATGTAGTGGTCAACTCATTCAATCCTTCCTGAGCCAGCACTTCTCTTTCAACATCTCTTAATTCAATGTAACTTGTTTTCTCCATGACGAAAGTATTGTCAAGTACAAAATTTTCAGTCTCTGACTCATCAATAACATGACCTCTTAACATTTGAACACTCATTGATATTTTTAACTTATTTATCAGTTCTGGTCCGTGGTTTTTGGCTCCATGAAGTGATATAGAGATTTTTCCCATGTAGTTTTCATAAGCAAAATTAGCAGTTGCCCATAGTGGACCCCATCTAGCTACACACAGTGAAAAATGTAATAATTAATGAGCATAGAGAGAATCAACATCTCTGACAAATAATTTTGACAACAAATCTCTCAAGTTCTTTTTCACAAATTTTTTTTTGCATCAGAAGAAACAACACTCGTATTAAAAGAAGCCAGTGCTGAAATTACCTGTCTTTTAACGTGTTATGTAATAGTGGGATCGAGTAATGAAGAGCCTAGTTAAGCAGTTCATGACCTTTGAATGCAGAAAAATTTGAGAGATTGTTAGGCATCTTGGAGAAACATTGAGGTGGTTTAATATTCAAAAGTCGGGAAGATGTTTAGTAATCTCAGTAAGATGCTTAGAAAGATTCTATGGGCCTTTTGCTTCAATTAGAATATAACACCATCGTTTTACCACACCAAAAAGACCAGTATGCAAAAGTTCAGAAGTCATACAAGTGCCTCAATCTAACCCTGGGAGGCAAGAAACGATCGACAAGCCTTTAACACCTTTGACGTCTTTAAATCCATACTTGACAGCTTTTGTCCTTGTTTTTCCATTCGTTCAGCTGTACGTAAGATAGGTAACATTTCAGTAAAGTAATAAACTCGCTTCGACCGAATTCCTTCTTGACGTCTACATCGTTTTGTTTTTTATTTCACATATAATACAGCCATAGCAACCATTATACTGGTGAACATTTTGAACCATAGCTCGGGCTGGAGCATCTACTGAAAATAATGGAGCGATAACTTTAGACTTACACTTTTCTTTTGTCGTTGGATTTACCCAAGTGATACCATTGTCAAAATATTTTATTAATTGCAAACGGAATGGTTGTAAAAACGAATTCATAAGTGGTTTATCTCGGTCATCAATCCAAATGCCAGCGACCACGAGGAACGATTCTCTAAGATGTTCTTGCACCTCAGCTATCATGAACATGAAAGGCCAACACTCAGATTTTGAGCTTTGAGCTAGTTTTAAGCCATCTGTATTGAGTATGAGGGTAAGGTCGTAAAATCCCATATTGTTTTCTGTTCTAACTCTGATATATTCAGAGCCGTCAGTAATATTACTTATAACATTATTATTTTCAAACGCCTTTACCTTTTGAGCCATTTAATTTCAATATCGATTTCATAAAATGTAGACTGATCGACCTGGATATATACTTCAGATTTTTACAGGCATAATGAAGAACAGTTGGACAATCTGGTCCGGCCTTTTTGACGTATTGAAATAGCTGATAAACTGAAGTGGGAAGATGATTACCATGAGGCAACATTCTGTGAATTACTTTAAACGCCTTAATCAATGCAGATTTAGTTAAATTATTTTCTAAATACAAATCCATTATATCTAGCTCAGCTTAATTCAGAGTTGTGTCAGAATCTTTATATAGCATAACAAGATTACGTGCTCCACAAATATTCGGCAGCAAGTTTTCTACTTGTTCATCATTTTCTTGATTGTCATTTGTGCTCATTTGACTATCTTGACTTTCAGTATCCGAATTTACCTTTGCATTGTCAGCATTGGTTACATTCGGATTTTCATGTAGATTATACTCTTCATATTAAATTGAATTTTCACTACCATTTTCTAAATCACTGTCATTTAAACTATTTATAAAGTCTTCAATTAAATTGATTGAATTAATAAAATCATCTGACGGCTCTCTGCTATCATCACCCTCATGTAAAAGATTTTCGTAAAACTTTTTTGCTTTTTTCAGACGTTTGCACATTGTTAACGGTACCTAAAAGAAAATATTCGATAAAAACATATGGACATTAATAAAAAAATAAACATTGATATAATCAATTTGAATAAACAGGTATGACAACACAATATCGGGATTGTATTGTCGGAAAAATGTTCTCAAAACTATTTTGCAATCTATTTGTTGCCTGAATAAATATATCTATATATATATATATAATTATAACCAATGCAAACTCACCGGAATGTCTGAGGTGTTTTCATTTTCTATATTTTCTGTTTTCCATTATTTATAGGGTATTTAAATTATGATACGGAAATCGAATAATTAATCAAAACTATTTTTTCCCGCAAAAAGATAGTGCGCTTTTATAAATATAGAAATGTAAACATGATTTGATACATATACTGAGAGTGTATAGTCGTGTATAAGCATGCGCTAATGCAGGGTATTTGTTGCGAAAAGCAAGACGAGTGGCGTTGATTGTATATGCTATGATGTCATTGACGCCATTATAGTGAACAGTGTAAATCTAACAGGCAGCAACTGACAGCAACCGGGATAGCTATTCTCGACATAATTATCCCTGTACCTGGGATAATATGAAAACGCTCGAAAGCGATATAGTCGTTTGATGTAAACCATTGAAAAAGATACAAATAAAGCCATAAATTAAAGTGAATTTCCACAAAATAGCTATCCCTGTCGCCGGGGATAACTGAGGGGATAATTATGTCGAGAATAGCTATCCGGCTTTGCTTGCTATAGTGTTAAAGTGTTTTACTGTAAAATTTTTACTGAAACAGTATTTGATAATAATAATCTTATCAAATACATATTTAGTGGTCCGTACTCATACGAAAAATGTATTAGCTGATTAAATGTGATTTACATCATGAGGTGGTTGAAGGAGAAAGTATTTTTGAAGACGATGTAATAGTTGGAGAAACTGTGACGTATATACTTAACAAAAAGAAGAACAAAGGTGTTGTTTCGATGGAATCAGGTAAGCTGTAAATTAAGCTAGATATTGATTGTTTAGCTTTTATTAAGGCTAAGTAAAATATATAACAGTTAAGTAAAAAATCATATGAAAGTTAAACATATCACTTCATATTAGAAATACAGATAATACCAAGAATAACGATTATTTTATGTCGACCTAAATATTTTTGAGATAAGCAATTACCTGAGTAATTAATAAAATCAATTAATTGATTAAGGATTGATATAAAACTGAAACTGTTTTCCTACTAGTATCTCGATAATGTTATTGTTAGTACCTGTAAAATGGCATGAGTGCAGCAGCTCTTTCATTTGGATCTGTAGGTATCTTGTTCTCTTCAGCGATCTGCAAAAATTCACAGTATTAGATTTGAATTTAAACTCTATTGCAACTTATAACGTAATCAATTAATAATTTTTTAAACTTCATCTTCTCCCGCTTTTTGCTCTGTAAATAAAATGGTGTGTCTACTATACAAGAATTCCCGTGAATCTTATATGCAGAACCCGACTAGAAATCCTCCCAACATGGCATTGGGACCCAGTCCGGTTTTGTTAAACGAAAATGGGTAACTGCATTGGGTCCCAATTGGGTTGTTGGGTTGCATTTTTCAAAAAATGCAAAAGTATCTCTTTAGGGATTTGGTAGGGTAACGTTGGGGAGCATTTTTCGAGAAATGCAAAAATATCTTTTTAGGGATTTAGTAGGGTAACGTTGGGGAGCATTTTTTATATTATGTAAGAAACTAGGAAAAAGAAAATATATCAAGAAATAAATCGCGAAGTAACAGAGAGTACACAGTAAAAAATGGAATGGATCTGAAAAAATGTTACAATTAGAAAAAATGTAAATTTGACATTCAAAAATGTCAATTTATTTTACACATAAAATTAACACTTAAAAAAATGTTAAATTTTGTATTTGACATTTTTCAAATGTAAAAATTAGTTAAGAGATGACCGCTAGGTCTTGCGAGTTGCGTTAATCATTTTCCATTTTTCCCTCGCTTCTACCAGTGAACGACGTCAAATAAAACTTTGTGTTACAGAAATAAGTTTAATACATATTATAAGAATAAATAATATAATTAAAGAAGTTACAAAACATAAGTTATTCTTCAGTTCATCTTTTTTTTTGTTTTATCGAGATCATATCCATTCGGAATGAATAATTATTTACTTTTTATTATCAATATGTCATACCTAACCTATGATTTTGCTCGTTTGTGTCAATTTTTTTTTATAATATATATCAATTTTGCTACAAATAAATTTATTTTGTGAATATTGATATTATTATTAATATTTTGTGTGATTGTTTGTGATTTTATAATTAAGAAAAGATTGAAATAAATAATTTGAAACATGATCATATTTATATGCATATTTTCTTCAAGACAATTTACATTTTTTTAAATGTCAAATTTTTAATATTTTTTTTTTTTACTGTGTAATACAAAGAAAATATTTATGTAAAATAAAATTTATTCATACAATCATTATCATAAAAAATGTGTGTATTTTTTCAGGAACATTCAATAAAACTAATTGATAGTTGGGTAATATTTGGGAAAATAGTTGGGTACCAATCCTTACCCTAATTCGGTACCCAATGAAGGCCATGCGTTACACCAACGAGTTGGGTCACCATTGGGTAGAGCTGTTGGTACCCAATCTCAATTAGGGAGCAACCCAATTTGGTCCCAATAAGGCCCCTAGAAAAATTTCTAGTCGGGAAGCGTTTATCAACCGTCCTGATGATAATATCTATCAGCAAACTCTCGGTAATTACACGTCACGAAAATATGGTGTATTTTCTGTTTGGTATCAACAAAAATTTTCAAAGTGAAACTGTTTTTAGGGGGGTAACTGAAAATTCTATTTTTAAAAAAACAGGAGCTTGTAAAAAAAATGAGCAGTTCTCTCACCGGGATCTGAACCCGAATTATTTGCTTTGCAGGCAAACGCCTCAACCTCTAGGCCACAGGACTTCTCTACTTTTTCCAAGTTTTAACAAGTTAACACTGACGTTCATCTATTCATCATTAAAGTCATTTTTAAAAATGAGAAATATATATGTTTTTTGTGATAAAATTGATTATTTGAGTTAAAGGTGACTTTAAATGAGTATTTTCGGTTTTCTTTTTTTTAATCTCGATCTGTAATACGGTTTTTCTGAAAAACTAAGAAGGAATTGAAAATTTCATAAGAGTAAATTTTGTTTTCTTTTATTTTCACAACCAAAATAATGTTGTTTCAAAAATACAAATTTCAAAAATCGAAAAAAAATATTTCCCATTGAGTGCCAAATCTATTGTAAAGTTTAAAATACTTGTTTTGCGTTATCGAATCTATGATTGAAAATTCAGCAAAAAAATGGGCTTTTTGAGATATCTTGAAATTCAATGGTGGCGCCTCCAAAATTGAAAAAAAAAACAATATGGATTTTTTCTAAGGCCAAAATCAACAACATATCAAAAAATGACCGAAATCGCAAACGGTCATGCGGCAAACCCCGTGATCTGGCTCAGAACGCCACATATATATTGATGATATTTTGAAATCATACATATGTAATATATATAATAGGATAAATATTGTAACTGATTTTCTGACCTGTACGGCAAGAACTATCGGCCAAGGTTATCAACGAGGATTTCTCACTATTCTCCTTTGAATCACCGAGGGGAGCCATGTTGGTTATCTGGGAAGCCAACAGCCGTAGGAGTAACGAGAAGAAAACGTGAACCGAACTCAGTCTTAGAAATGGTAGAGGGGCACGGTCCACCTGATAGGATTATGAAACACGTAATCAAACTTGAGGGAGCTATCGTGAACCAAGTATAGTGTGATACATAGTCTATATCACATTGTGACTATACTATAGGAAAATATTGACGTCACAAGTATCATCCCGAGTGGAAAATGAATCCAGCTTGGCCGGATCCTGATCCAAATCGGATCCAGTGTGGCTAAAGTAATCCGGATCCGGGTTTCCTGACCCTTTTCGGATCCGTTATGGCTAAGGCTAACTGGATCCGGCTGTCCTTCTTTTTTGATCCGAATCGGATCCAGGTTGCCGGGCTTTAATCGGACTTTATTTTGTTTCAAAGTTATTTCCGGGTTCAGTCAGGTTTGGTTGAGGCTAACCGGATCCGGCTTTCCTTACTCTTTCCTGATCCGTATCGGATCCGGATTGCCGGACTTTAATTGGACATCGTGAACTCACACATACACATCTATGTGGTGGTGATATAGTCATCACATACATATTGCGTAGTGGTAATATAATAATAACTATTATTATATTAAGAAAGCCATATAGCCTGATCATTAGTATGAGTCTGTCATTTGGAAATTCGGACAGAGTTTTACCAGGACTTAAGGGATTACCTCGGCCAGTCACTAATAATGAGAATGCTTTGAAATTTTTACAGTAGATTCTTGAAATACTGATACATTTTATGTAATTTTTGGTAATTGTTTGAAGCTCGTTATTTTTATTAATTTTCAAAGTTGACAACTTTTAACATGGGCTCTTATGGAGAATACGATTTTGTCAAAAAGTCCATTAAAATACCGATATCTTTAATCGAAATAATGACATCGTGAAAAAAAACCTATTGGGCTATGAAGTGAAACAAAACAAAACGTATGGAAAAAAAATTGAAGAGGTTTGGAGCTTAGTTTTTTTATAATTAATAATTAAAGTATGAAAAAATTCATCTAATCGAGCAGTATATATGACGTCTACCATATTCTAATGTACGCTTGGCAACACCGAATAGTGATCCGCCATGTTGTGTCGCGTAGGTTTAAAAACGCCAGTAATAAATCCCACATTGATACACACATACTGCCACAGCAGCTATATCATACACTAACACAACCGCACTCTCAGTACAACCAACTGTTTTTTTTTTTTGCGGTGTTTCACGATTTACACATTTTTTTTAACTATTGAATAAATGTTTAAAAGAATAAAAAGTTGATCAATTATATTTCAGGGATTAATAATATTAGGTTATTATACAAAAATTATTTCAAAAAACTATTGTTTTATCGAAAAAAAAAAATGGCTCTCAGACCAATGTATTAAACATAGGCTTTATCCCCTCTCTTATACCGCAAAATTTGGCCGAGGTAATCCCTTAAGTTCTGATACCTAAAGAACCTTTACGAGATATTCAAACGATGTCGAGAGAACCAGTAGTGAACCATAGAGAGCTAATCAAGAGAAGGTAGTGATTGATCAAGAGCCAGACAAGTTGTGTCGTTTCACGACAGCGCTGAGTTCTAAGCTATGGTAGAAGTACTACAGGTATGGCAGTAGTCCATGCTTTTTTCGTCGCGTTCTGCGCAGCCTTATTTTTTCAACCAATCAACAACGCACCATCGAGCTGTTTTGCTTTTCTTTCTAACACGCAATCTCTATTATAAGAGCCTCTCTCTCTCTAACATACTGTTTTAACATCTATTTTTTATATTGTTGTAAATACTAATGAATATATGTGGAGCATGTTTATAAAAAATCAGAAAAATGAAAAAACCAAGACAGTTTAACAAATATAATATTTTTAGTATTGTTGTTTCTTTTATGCCACAAACAATAGAGGTTGTGTTGTATTCATTATACGTGGATTTATTCATTTAATATAAATAATTTTTATTTTTGATGTATGTGAATCATTATAAAATATACCAAATCTAGTTGAATAAAAATGATAACTTTTGGAAAATTTGAAAAAAACTTTAAATTTTTCTTAACAAATTTGTATCGCGCGCGTTGGTCGATTCACAGCGGCCAAACCAGGCTGCGCACTGCCATACCTGTAGTATTTATACCATGGTTCTAAGCTACTATGAGTCCTCTGACTCCCCACTCGCGTGCTCTCTCACCTATCGTTCCGGACATGCGCAGCACGCTTTCCTAGCCCGCAACACGAATAGGTATACGATCCAGCCCGTAGCCTTCGGATAGTTCGTCTTCTCGACGGATGGAGGGGAAGACTAGCACACGTCGAGGTTTAACGAATCAAGCCTGCTACAGGACCTCGAATATATACGCAACATGTAGTCCAGTCACCTTCAGTCAAATCTTCTAAAAATTGTCGATTTGTTCGGAAAAATTCACAAAGGGGTATTTGAAGGTGGGGAATCGAATGGGCAGGGTGAAAAATCGCAGAAAAATTTTTTTGGGGGGGAAAAAAATAAAAAGGGTTAATTTTAGGTATATTGGGCAAGCTATAGGTCGTAGAGACAAATAGTTTTCGTAAAAAATGTAGGGAATTAAATTATCTATTTTTTCGATGTCGGGGGTTTTTCGCGTATCTGTAAGGGTTAAGGGGGAAATCGCGGTTGAAGTTTTCGACAAACGCGAAATTAAAGTTTGAGGGGAAATTTGAATAGGGGACGCCGTCTCTGCTTTGCGCTAATATTTGTAGCTGGAATTCGAGGAAGTCAACCAAATAATAATAACTAAAATAAAATAATATTTGAATTAAAATAAAAATTAAAATAAAATAAATGTAAATTTTTAATTATCAGCCTTTTAAATTATTTTTTTATGCAATAAATTTATTTTTTTTTTTTTGATATTGATTTGTAGGTTAAGTGGACAAAAATTTTCTCAGATTTTAACTTTTAAAATTAGACTCGCAGTAAAGGCTTAGGTAGTTTTTACTTTCAAACGTTTTCGAATTTTATTGTTTTTTTTTTCTCAACAACTATTGAAGATAGCGGAAAGAACTTATGATGTGGGCGATAAGGTTTTTTGCGACGCAAAATATGAGCTTGAAAAAAAGTCTCTATTCGAATTCTACGTTGAGTTATTTATTGCCCAGTTTTTCAAAATTGTTAAAAAATTGATTAATATCGCTATCACTTTCAGGATAATAAAGATAGAAACATTGTATCAGGCTCAATGAAAAGTTCTCAAAAAGCTCTGTTATGGGATATTTTGGCTTCATCAAGATCTTTAATAGTTTTGGAGAAAAGAAATTAAATATCTGATTTTTTTTTGTCCATTCTAAAGTTTTTTTTTTTTTTTCTCAAAAACTATTAAAGATAACAGAAAAATTCCACAATGCGGGCAATAGAGTTTATTGAGACGCAAAATTTGAGCCTATTGTGAATTCTCAAGTAAGAAAAAAAAAATTTTTGATTTTTGATTTTCTTATCAGATTATTGTTTTTCTTAAATGAAGACGCATCATTTAAGCCTAGTACGATGCCTCTATGTCAATTAGTCCGTATGTCATGAACGTTTTTTTTTTTTTCGTTCGCAAATACAATACTGCAGCTAAGCCTATGGCTCCTAGCCTCCATAAAAAATCTACTTCATAATTTTTTTAAATAATTTTTTATCATTATAGTTTAAATTATACTCGGCAATTATTCATCGAACTTTTAAATATTATTAATCATAATCATTATAAATTAGTAGATATATGAAAAAATTTGTGGTCTGAATAAAGTTACAAATTTAAAACCTTGGTGATAATAATAAAAATATTATAAACTTTGTCTCAATAATAAAATTCAGTTAGTTAGTACATACTAAATAAATTCGGTTTTCTCGAATGAAAGTAGTTATGGCTGCTCTAAATAATAGTCTCATTTATCACTAATCTCAATAAGATTTCCTTATATATCTGCACTAAATGATAATAAAATGGCACTATAAAATTATTTTATAATTATATCTCATTATGAAGGGAAGTTGTTTGTTATTTCAGCTTGCCAAATATAAACATGGTGAAATATAGTTTAAAAAAAAGACGATCTGAACCTCGTACAAGGAAAAAAATGGCCTTTTTTTTTGGCCTCTTAAAAATGGCCCTTTAAAATGGCCTTATATTTTTGGCCTCTTAAAAATGGCCTTAAAAAATGGCCTTATTTTTTTTGGCCTCTTAAAAATGGCCTCAAAAAATGGCCAAAAGAGGCCAAAAACATAAGGCCATTTTTTAAAGCCATTCTTAAGAAGCCAAAAAAAAAATAAGGCCATTTTTTAAGGCCAAAAATATAAGGCCATTTTTAAGAGGCCAAAAAAAATAAGGCCATTTTTTGAGGCCATTTTTTCCATGTACGAGGTTCAGATCGTCTTTTTTTTGAACTATATTTCACCATGTTGCCATGGTATTTACGGCAAGCTGAAATAACAGACGAACTTCCCGGCTCTGCTCATTATTAAAAAAACTCGAAAGAAAATAAAACTATCGATTTCACATCAGAAATATTATCTGAAGTCAGCCAATCTTCAAATTTTGGACAACTGACTACATCGGATATTAACTCTGAAATCGAAAGAAAAATCCCTACCAAAGTTGGGTGAATGAGCTAGTTAAATATATAAATAAAACATATTTTTCAATAATAAAAACCAACCATATTGCACTCCAGTAACGGTTCGGCTTTGTGAAAGAAAGTTTACAGGTTCGATCCAGACCACCGACGCCATGGTTCGAGTACGGGTACATCTTAAACGCATTACCAAAGTCGACATCCATGGCTGACGCAAAATGTAATTGACGGTTACGAAATGTAAAAGAGAGTAGAATAAAAAAATTAAGAGAATTAAAAAATGTAAAATCATAAACTTGACATCCTGTGTGAGCATATCTTTATTCTTTTTTTCTCACTCATGTGCACCGTTCACTTAATATAATCAATTTATCATCAAACGAAAAGCCGAAATACGAGTTTCACTTTCCTCGCCCGTATTTTCTATAATTACTTCTAAACATTGAAATTTTTAACTCATCGTAAACTGAAAACCGTTTTTTACTTGATCCATTATAAAACTAAACTATTCTCACCAATTTCGCAAAAAAACTGATATTCTTTTTTTGAAATTATACAGGAAATTTCAATGGGAATTATAATTTTTTAGGTCATATCGTTCTGAAGATATTGATAAACAAACATCAATTCGTGTTTTATTTTTTATGGTTAGCAAGGAAACGAGCATCGCTGAGTGAAGTTGACGCCTTCACACTTAGTGTACGCAAATGCTGTCATCGTTTGACCGAAAGAAACTATACAGTGATTAGTTAAAATCAGAACACCCAAAAAATTTATTATTCAATTGAATAGACTTATTATTTTGCTCAAAACCTCACAAAAATTACAGGTAAGCTTAGTGTTATCTGCTTATTAAAAAAAAAAAAAAAGTAGAAAGCTAATGAGAAAGTAGGGATTGTAGAAAATAAACTAGTGTGATATCACATTATATGATATCTATATGTAATATATTATACGTACACTATGCACGTTACTTGGGATAATCTGCTGATGTCTCATGATTAACCCCCCGATAAATGTCACGAACTGATTGTTCACTAGATTCTCAAGATTATTGTTTAATACTTTTCCAAACATTTTGCTTCTTGTTGCGAGCATATAAACAATGTACACTGCGTTTAAAGACCTTCCAAAAAGATCTGGTATAGACCGTTTTTCAGTATTCCTAGCAAGTGTGTAAACACTAATGTACTTAGTATCATCAAGCTTACCATCCGTAAACCCGTTAGTTCTCGGATCTTTAGCATTATCCGCCAAATCAATGAGCAATTTTAAATTATTGAAACTTTTTGCTTCTTTCAAAGCTTTTACAGCAAGTCTTAAACTCATCAAACCTAAGTTGTTCATTCCCACTCCAACAAGTGATCCAATAACTTTGCATTCTATATCATGAAACTCTTCCCATGCAGCATTTTTACACTCATCATTGCAATAAAGTACAGTTACACAGGCATCACAAGGAATCAATGACCAAGTTTGCGTCAAACAATATGAGCAGTTTGTGTAAAACTTTTCAGGAATCAATACAGAAGTATAGCATTCTTCAAGGGCAAGAACTTCTCCAGGTTTAATGTCTCGCGTTGCAAGAATGTGTTTACCGAATTCGTCAGAATATCTTAGTTCAACTGCGGAAGAAGCGCCTATTATTTCTTGATTTTTATCATGAATGTTGGGACAATATTTTTCTTCTTCCCATTTAACAAATTCTGTCTCGATAGTTACTATTTTTTCTGGATTCGTCAGTGTCTCCTCTATAACTGATCTCTTTGGGTTATTCATATCCATTTTGTCTAACCACATTCGTGCTTCTTCAATAGCTTTATCTACTTCCGTATCTGATTTTTTTTTTAGCATTATCAAGCATTTTACTCGTCGAGCATAAAGCTTTACTCGTAGTCGTTGCTCATAGTTAAGTGTCAATGCTCGACCAATATCTAAGAGACAGGCATTATAAAGCCTAGCTGTAAAAAGAGCTGCCGATCTATTTGCATATGCTATCGACAATTCTTTTGAACTAATCGGTGCAAACGCAATACTTTTTGTATACATTTCAATTGTTTTATTTAATGACAAGTTGTGACTAGTAAAAAGTTTATTACCCTCATTACGATATAATACAGATTGGCTTGCACTTTTTTCTTCAAATTTCATCAAGAGCTGCACATTGTGTTCATGAATTAATCCCATGGTAAACTTGACTCTTTCTTCATCTGTTGATATTGAAGAATATTCTTTATTACGTTTTTCATGCTCATTGGCATTTTTTAATTTTTCACTCAAATTTTCTAAAATTTGCTCCATTGCGAAAATCAAAAACTTCTTATTTAAATATGGTCAAAGTAAAGATGGTTATTATGAAAGGTAAGCCCACAAAAAAAAAATATTTCCTAAATTTTTTTTTCTGTAAGACTCAGCAGGTATTATGTATCAATTCACACACTTTTTTTTGTTTCGATTTTTCATATTTTCTTGGAAGCCAAACAATACATACAACTTCTTATACTGGGGTCAAACTCAATGCTTAACTGTTTAAATAGAAAATTACAAACTTAGTTGCTGTAAAGCCAACAAAGTTATATGTTCTATAAAGATTTTCCAACGGATGAGAACATTCTCATTCGGCTATTTTAAATTACGCTGTTATATTTAGAAAGCAATAGAAGTAGAGAAAAAGATAAAAATAAATATATATCAAAATATCTCGCAAACAAATATAAAATACGCCGGCGCATAGTAAATCGTGCAGAGAACTCGACAATACTTGTTGAGAATAAAATATTGTCATTTTATATTTCAAAATAGCCTATAAAGTTGCTATGACAACAAAATGTGTCCACATTGAAGTCAGTAATTTACTTACAGATGTAAAAAGTGACTTTGATTCTGATAAACACTATTCGAACAATCAATTATTTAAACAATTAATTTATAAGAAGACCCGGTAACGTTTGTTGGGGCCTGAGGTCCGCTTTATCTTTGAAAATTAAAAACTTTCAATACACCGGCTGGAGCCGTGTTGCATTTTAAAAATGGAATTACCATAAATAGTTTATTAACGATGAAATGATTGGAAAACAATGTAATTTCGTTTTTCATTTTTTAATTTGAAAAAAAAAATTTTAAATAATGTTTAAATTTAACATTTTGTAATGTTCTGCGGTAGGCACACTAATTATTCTATTTTTTATTTTTTATTTTTTAAATATTTTAATCTTATTATATATTCATGGTATATTTCGATACCCTGAGCTCCATCTTACGTAATAGAAAAGTAATACATTCTGGGGAGCCAGAGACGTTGCCCCCTCAATGATTTTCTTGAGCCGGCACTAATGCCAAGCGGCAATACCACTAATTTTATTAGTTGATTTAAAAGATAAATTAGTAAAATGAGTGATATCAACAGAATCGTCAAATTACAAGGATTCTCTTGATACCACTCATGTTATAAAATTTCAATTAGTAATATTTTTAATTAGTCAGCAAAGATCACGCTTTTGGGCTGACCAATAGAAAATAAGTAGACTAAGGAAAATAGGAAATGGACCAGGAGAAAACCGAACGTCTCCGAAAGATCCCCACTTTTCTAAGGGCTGATTGAGTCCCAAACTTAATCGATCTAGATTTTTCACTTCACTTGGTTTGCAGTCTCTGCACCATAACTAGCTCTTCCAGCTCTAATCAAGTTCTACTTAATCGCCGAAGCTTTATTCTTCAAATAAAGACTTAGAAAATTAAATTATTTCTGAGTTGAAACTTAGAATATTATTAATTTTCCGAATAAAGACTTAGAAATATTGTTATTTTTCTGAATTAAAACTTAAAAAATTTTAATATTTTCAAATTAAAACTTGGAAAATTTTACAATGTCTGAATTTTGACTTAAAAATTTAATTATTTCTGAATTAAAACTTAGAATATTTTTGTATTCAAATCATTTGTAAGTTTAATTATTTAATATTTTAATATTTCTCAATAGAATTTAAATTTTTTAATTACTTTAAATTAATTTGTATAGTCTTCTTCTTAACACTTAGAAAAATGTAAAAAATTTGACATTTTTATTTTAACATTTACATTTTTTTTACATTTTACATTTTTTTTTTACTGTGAAGGAGCAAAAGAATAGGTATGAATGAATCTTTTGTAGCCACGTATTCTTGTACAACTTGAAAATAACTATAAAAGAAGCTAGAACAAATGTTTCATCAAATGAAAGTCTGTTACGAACTAAATCAGATTTTATTTCATTATATCATCAGTAAGAATATTGTAATAATGATACATTTGATTTTGATGGTATAATAAAAAAAAAATCTTTGGGTAGAGTTGAAATTTTAGGATTTTGTTGATATATTCCCTAACTTTTTAGAGGGTATTTGTCACTGAAATATAAAATATGTACTTAAATACAAACAAAACATAAATTTACAATTGATGTCCCTGGAAGCCTCAATTTTAGATGAGCTGTTTATTTTTTTATCATAGCTTTAATAATCAAAAGAAGTGAAATATAAAAAAAAATAGCAAAATTTTAAAGTATAAAGTTGAATAATTTGCTGGATAAAAAAAATTAGGAGCTTTTATTATAATATTATTAACATGTATCGCAAGCGTTATCGTGAAAATGATAATTTTTTTAAAAATTATTTGAAAATATTGATTTTTAAAGGCACCATGCAATTGTTGATTAAAAATTTTCATTAACGATCGCATGGTGCCTCAAAAATATTTTTAAATAATTTATTTTTTATTTTAAAGAGTAGAACGTGAGCTAGAATGGAATGTGTACCTCAATAATTAAAGCAGATATTCAATTGTTGATTAACGTTTTGGAGTAAATAATTTTTTTTTTTGTTCTTATTTTTGAGGTACAAATTCAGGGCTTTAGTACAAATTATTCTGCGTCTGTAGCAATTTTTTTTCCCCTGAGTCATCTAGAAAAAAAATCGGTTTTAACCCTTTCTCCACTCTTTAATTTTAAGGTACAAATCAAAACAATTGCGGTGCAAAATGGTACAAATTAAGACGCTTCTAATGAGTATATTCTAGGATATTTTTGTATAAAATAGAAGTTTCTATTTTCATTTGCATTTTTTCCTATACCTGCTTTTTTCGTTGCTCTCTTTCTATCCAGCTGTGACGCTCAGGTGTGTCATTGTATTATGTAAATATGCGCTATTTCATGCAAGTATGTCACTCAAATAATAATTGTAATAAATATTTCAAGTACAGGTGGCGGTAATTACGATAAAAATAGTATAAATAGAGCTGATAAATCATATTTCATGTTAGTTTATTAAAAGGGTACAATGTATCTATTTATAATTTTTTCTGTGTTAAGTGTTTCGGCTGCAAGTAAAAATGACTATACAGTCAAACAAATACAAACAGGTGCAGGATTATTTTACGATTATTTATACGATTTTAAATTTTCAATAAATAACTGGAAGCTAATTACATTCATTGAATTAGATTGGTATATAAAACAACAACCATATTTAAATGATGACGTAATCAAGGCTGTAAAAATATTAAAAGACAAATGTACACATGTGATGCATTATACGCAGTCCCTGTGTGACGCAGTAATACAAAGGCAACATACGGTACAATTAAAACTAATTCTAGATAATTTTTCTAGGACTTATGCAGGCCAGGTTCACGCACCTGTATAATTCTTCTACATATTTTCATTTAACCGTGAATGATGAAATAATAACGATATTAATTATATATAAGAAATAACAAATCTTCTTGCATATAAATAAATCGAAAATTGAAACATGTATATATGTGGCGTTCTTAGCCAAACCACGGGGTTTGCGGCCTGACCCTCGGCGATTTCGCTCATTTTTTGATATGTTGTAGATTTTGGCCTAAAAAAAGACCCGTATTTTTTTTTTTTTTTTTTCTTCAATTTTTGGGGGCGCCACCGTCAAATTTCATGATATCTCATAAAGCGCCTTTTTTTTTTTGCTGAATTTTTTATCACAGATTCGAGGACGCAAAACACTGGGCACGTGGGCACTCAATGGGAAGTATTTTTTTTTGATTTTTAAAATTTCAATTTTTGAAAAAAAAAATTTTTTTTCGTAATTTTATTTTTTTTTTAGATGTAGAACGAAAAAGAAAACGAAATTTACTCTTATGAAATTTTCAATTTCTTTTTAGTTTTTGAGAAAAACCATATAGTTTGTTTTTTTACTCTCGAATTGTTATGTGGTTTTTCGGACGCCACATATATATACTTTGTAACGAGATTTGGCAGATCTCGCGCTCCCGAAAATAATTAGAGGTCTGGTCTAAGGAGTAAGTATTGACCACGACGCTAATTAATACCACCAGTTTATAAGTAGCCTCGGTAGTGACATCCATTTTCGCCTGAATGTCAGTGTTGACTTGGTAGACATCCACCGCGAGTGGATAATCCGGATTCCTACCCTGGCTACGACAGATTCGTATCCCCTACTTCGACACTCCCACCGGAGAGTCGCATCGAGGTGTGCGCACAGATGGTCGTATGGAGTGGGTCAAACGGGAGTGGGGATAAAGAGTCCATAAAACTGGTGATCACTGGCATCTCACTGCCAGTCGTCGGCCAGCTCTCCGTGGTTGGCTTCCGATGAAGCTAGCTGACTCCTTGGTGGAGTTGGCTGGTGACTTGGTGATGTCGACATGCTCCTATGGAGGAGCTAGTTGATATCATTGGTGAAGCTGGCATGACTCCTTGGTGGAGTTAGCCGACTTAGACGATGACGTCGACTGGGTCCTAGGTTGGAACTAGTTGATGTCACTGATGAGTCCAACCAAGCTCCCGATGCGTGGTGCATGCTCCCGGGTGTGATTTATAATGTCGCTACGCTACATAGGTAGGACGTTGTATATCACTCGCTCTCTCGCACTAATGTGGTTACTTGCTGTCAGGGTCACCTATAATCAAGTAGTCGAATGCATAGAGTGGTCCGGCGTAAGACCAGCGTGGTTGCGGATGGACTTTATGTTCGGCTACTTGGTGCACTAGAGTGAGTAGGCAATAGGAGGATATTTGGTAAAGCCTGTGAAGTACGAATATCCTCGTTCTCGTATTGACTTAGGTTGTGCGAGTGAGTTCAACCAAAGTTAATGATCACGGTAATAACCGCCGCCGCGGGGTGAGGTTATTACGCTCCCGGCCAATACTAAAAACGATATACATTTTAGTAATGGTGCCAGAGTGACGTTTTGGAACTAATATGGTGGACCGCGCCCCTCTACCATTTCTTACTGAACTAGTCGCTACCGAAATGGCCGAACTACCCCACGGTCCGTTGGTTGCCGTTATATACCAGCTGGCTCCCTCCTGGCGGTAAGAGAGGAGGATGGTGAGAAATCCTCGTTGATCCCATAGTAACTGAGGCTTTTACTTTATCGGTGGAAAAATCAGTTACAACTTATATGTAGCTAAGGGAGAATTAAAAAAAAAAAAGAACAAGCACACACACGGACAAGAAAAAATTCGATAACTATGCATACATGCACATATCCGTATGTACGACATGAAACGTCTCGAGAGTGGGGGCAACGAGGACATTTAGCTGAGAAATTTATTTTTTAATAAGTATTTGTTTTCGGCTTTTACTGATGTTGATATCTTTTTTATTAGTTATTGGAAAAAATCGAAAGTAGGCTTATTAAAAAGAGGGTCATCGATATATATAGTAAAACTATTTTTATTTTTTTTTTTCGGCCAATACTTAGACTGCAAATTGATAAATTAGAAATTATGACGTCACAGAGCACAAACTTAAAATACTTATACCTGGTAGAGAGTTCGCGTTCGTTCTATATATTTTTTTCGTTCTAAAATTGAGGCGAGACCCTACCGGGTCTCCTGATATTTGATCAAAGTAGGTATTGTCGATCTGTTAAATTTAAATAATAAAATATCAACTTTTGATTAAGGCTTACATAATAGATCTAACCATGCATGTCCAATAGATTTGAATAAAAACGCAAATTTAGTAGGTCAGCGAGGTGCTCAAATATTTAATGTGCCTTGTGGAGACACAACTTTGATACGTGGAAAATGCAGGTGTCTGCAATATTAATTAAAAATGAGGAATTCGAGTACGTGAATACACCAAGACTTGAAGTTGATCCAGCAAAAGCTGATACTGTTTTGGCTGCTAAAAATTGGGATATAAATGATAGAAAAGCCAAAGCCGATATTGTGTTATCAATTTCACCAAGTGAATTAAAGCAAGTAAAAAATTGCAAAACATCCAATGAAATATGGCTGAAATGACATAAGATATATCAATCTGCAGGACCAGCTAGAATAGCAGGTTTGTTGAAAAAGTTGGTATTGTTGAAGATGCAAGATGGTGTAGAAGTTTGTGTACATATTGAAAAATTCATGGATACAATTGATAAATTGAAGCAAATTGATATTGATATAAATGAAAAATTGTTGACAGTGATGTTGTTGATGAGTCTACCAAATAGTTACTCCAATTTCAAAGTAGCCATTGAGTCACATGATAAGCTTCCAAGTCTAGAAGATCAGAATATTAAGATCATTGAAGAGACTGATTCGAGCGGGAACAGTGAGGACACGTCATCAATGGCCATGTTGGCATCGAAAAACGACCATTGAAAAAAAAAAATATCACTCATGAATATCAAGGTCAAATAAATTGTTATAATAATAAAAATAATGAAAAACAAACAACTGGTTTTCCATTTAAATGTGGTTATTGTGGTGTGCGAGGTCACAAGTTTGTTGATTGTCCTGAAAGAAAAGAAAGAAGAACAGAGAGAGCTGAGAATATTGAAGTAGTTGGTTTCAATATAGCTGAAGAATTTGTTATGAAGTCAACGTCACCCGATGATGACAAAAATAAATTTTGGTGCTTGGATAGTGGGTGCTCATCTCACATGTGTAATGATGATAAACAATTTGAGTATGTTAACACGTGCAATGAAATAAACTTATGGTTAGCTAATAGTGCAACAACACAAGTTGATTTTCGTGGTTTGGTAGAATTGAATTTAAATGATCCAACTGGAGAACAAAAAATATTTAAATTAACTAATACTTTATTTGTATCCGACTTGAAAACGAATTTGTTATCAGTGAGTAAAATAACAGAAAATAATTTTGATGTGTTATTTGCAAATGATCATGCAGAAATTCGTGATAAATGTGGTAATGTTAAATTGAGTGCGAAAAAAGTAAAAGGGTTGTATTATATCGGTAATAATTAACATATGTGTGAATCAAATTCCACATGAAGACTTGTCAAGTAAAAATCCAAGTAAATGTAAACTAACAGATAAACACAGAAAACTTGGCCATTTAAATTATGGTGATTTAAAATTGTTACTTAAAAAAAGAGGTATAAAATATGATCAATAAGATAAAAAGGTTTGTAAAACATGTATTAAAGCAAAATTCAGTCAAACTTTCTCCAAAATCATCATCAAAGAATACTGATATTCTGGATATTGTTTACGCTGATGTTTGTGGTCCTTTTAAGGGTACCATCAAAATCTGGACATAGATTTTTTATCACATTCACTGATGATTGTTTAAGAATGTGCTTTGTATACTTTCAAAAAGCAAAATCTGGAGCTCTTGATGCATTCAAAAAATATAAAAAGTTTGTGGAGAATTCAACATTGTTGTTGTTCAACTGATAAAAAAAATTAATATAACATTCGTATTATAAAATTCGTTATTAATTGTTATTAATTTGTTGTAATTAAAAAAAAAATAATCAGCATGTGAAAAATACTGTTCTAATCTTTGATAAAAATTTAAAGAATATTGTGTCCTCTCAGTCACTTGAGGACCATTAAGATTTTTATCAGGATGAAAATGATTGATACTTCCTCGATACATTATTATTCAGATCCATCAAGCTTCCGACGTTGTTGAACAATGCTCTTATATCGTTTCTAAAATCATGATGTGACATGTTGAAGCCTGAAAAATATAAAAATACATATTTTGATGCAGTACACTAATTTTTTCCATTTGGTTTTTTGATGACTGCTAGGACAACTAAACGATAACGGAAGCAACACTAATTATATAATTGTAATATAAATGGTTTATAACAAATAGTTCACGCATGTATACACCAGACAAATTTAATTGATTTCCAACACTACTTCTGGACTGGATAAGACCGATTTTTCTCAACATACACGGTAAGAAAAATATATGAAATTTTCATATACAGTATATGAAAGTTGCACCAAATCTACTGGTATATGAGAATTTTATATACTCTATATACAACTAAAATTTATTGAATTTTCATTTATTTTGCTTTTTCCTTCTAATGGGTCATCTTCATGTCCAAAATCGCTTTCTTATAACTTTTTGAATTCCGTGTTTTTACTCATTTTATTGTACCATGATTTTAGCCTGTCAATGTCAAATATTTATTTATGAAATTGTCGAATTCGATTTTATTTACTTTTTTTCCTCGGTTGAATCAGGATTTAACGTTTTAGTTGTTGTTGAAGTGATCGTTATATTTTTTTTTTTAGCTAAAATAATTTTACCTGCAAATGAATTAATTGGTAGATGTATGATTTCTTGTATTTTTTTAAACTCGAAATTAATTTTTGGTATATTTTTATTTTCCTCATCATCTTCGAATTTTATATTAGCTTCTACTGGTATCATTATTTCTTTATTATTTATTGATGTGTATTGTTGATTCACTTTTCTCACTAATCCTCCAGTGATCGTATATATTTTGTTTAACTTGAATGTTTAATAATTTATCATGTAAATAATTTTTTTTTCTAATTTTTTTGTTTTATACATTCTATTGATAACGGTACCTCAATCAATCTATGATATTTAGCAGCTTCTTCAAAAAAAAAAGATCTTATTTTGTCACTTTCATCACATATATCCATCGTAAATTTTTTACCAGTTCTTCGTTCGTTTTTCCATTGTTTTATTTCACATCTATGTATAATTCGTGCCCGAATTGTATCACTGTATTGAATTTTCAATTTAATTTTTTATGTAAATTATATTTATTTCTAATGAACAAAGCCAGGAAGTTTGCCCGATTTTTGAGAGCGAGTTAATAACGATGGTACACTAGGGAAAACATTTTAAAAAATAGAATTGAATTAGATTGTATTTTGTTTTTTCTGGAGTTAACATGGCATTGTGTGACGGCTGATCATTGTGTGTGTGATAAGTTTTTAAAAAGATATATTTTTTTTTTATTAAAATATTAAATAATTTTGATTTGGAATTTATGCTCTAAGCATTACTTAAATTAATTCTAAAAAAAGTGCTAAAATAATTGCTTAAATTAATTTTTAAAAAAGTGCTAAAATAATTGCTTAAATTAATACTAAAATTTATGCTAAAATAATTGCTTTATAAACAAAATCTATAAATTATTATCTAAATTTTTATCGAAACATTTTTTTCACTTCCACGAGCTTTATTGATTGACATTAATAAATTTTAGAATTAATCGTTATTTTGATAACTATACAATATATAACCGATAAATAGCCGTTTTTTCTATACTTCAACTCCATTTTTAACCACTTTGCGCATGTGTAGGAGTTTTTTCCGTATTTTTCCTGTAATCGTGAGAAAATTTTTTATAAAAACCGATAAAAAAACATGTTGTCTGGGATATGATAATATCCTCTGAAAGTGTCGATATAATAGATTTGTATTTGTTTCATTAATATTTTTAATTTTTTTTTCATATTAATACGTCTTTACTTTTATACGCCGTGTACCTATACATTACAGCACCTCAATAGTTCAGTTCCCAAATTATATTTTACAAACACTATTTCGCAATTAGTATGTTAAACGAACTTGAATAATTGGAAATCAATAAATATCGACAGATGAAATATAATATTTAGTTAGATCTTAATAATATCGATATTAAAACTTTGAATATCACTGTGTTTTTTTATACGTAATATATTATACTTATTAAAAAAAGGTACTTTTTAGTTTAAATGAAAAATTATTTTTTAAACTAAAAAGTACCTTTTTTAATTCACTATAATAAACTTAATAATTATAAATATATATATTTATCAAGTTTACCATATTTCCTTTGATTACTTTGATTAAAAAGTATAAATAAATTATATTGTAAAATTATTGTACAATTACAATAATGATTTTCTTTTTCAAACTAACACATCAATGTCTATTTCTCTTTTTTTAAAACATGAAATTCGTCAATATTATAAATAAATTATTATTGTATAATAATTCAATATTTTGTTTTAAGTTTAGGAAATATTATTTTATATAAACAATGGTAATAGGTATATTAATTTTGTAAATGAATGTAAATGAAAAATACTTGCATATGCATGTATACATATTAGACCGTTTCAAAAAAAAAAAAAAATTTTTTTTTTTCTCTCCCACCCCCTAAAATCTTAGTATTCAACAAGACAAACAATCTACTATTTTCGATATTTTTTTTTTTTTTTTTTTAATGTCGCTCATCGACTTTGAATATTTTCCATTTAAAATACATGTAAGCAGAGTGTTCATTTTATACTTTTGTTCATAACTTCATCAATTTTCAAGCTAGAGACTTGGAATTACGACCATTTGAAAGCGTAAAAAAAAAGCTTTAAAATACATATTGAAAAAAAAATTTTCAATCAACTGTTTCGCGGCTAGAAAACTTTGTAAACGTTTATTTCTAAAAAAACGATAATTTATTTATTCGAAGACCTCTGAGCATTCATTAAAAAATAAAAATTCGGCATATAAGATATATTGTCTAAAGCTTTTTAATACAGCTTTCTAAATAATCATCTTGAATTCAAATATATTGATTATTTTGAAAGTTATGATTTTTTGAAACGCTGAAAAAAAAACAGTGTTATTTGTGCAATTTTTTTATAACCGAATAAATGCTGTTTTCTTTGTCGATGAGTGACATTAAAAAAAAAAAAAAAAAAAAAAAATCGAAAATAGTAGATTGTTTGTCTTGTTGAATACTAAGATTTTAGGAGGTGGGAGAGAAAAAAAAATTTTTTTTTTCTTTTTGAAACGGTCTAATACATATATAAGTACAATATGAACTTTACTTCGCCTAACAAATGCAAGCATAACCAATAAATACAAATAAAATACTTGTATATTAATATATACAACGGCATATATATATAATAATGAATAAATAAATATATAAATACTCGCATTTAAATTAATCTATACTAATCTATACTCCTAAATGGATACCTGCCCAGATCCGTTACCGGATCTGACGTCTAAACTCAATTTTTCTTCCTTTTAAAGTAATAAGATTTCAAAAAATTAATTATTTTTTAATATACTAGGGCATACCCGCGCGTCGCGCAGTTTTTTCCGTGAGTTTTTTTTTAACCGAAAATTATAGTCCAAATAATACTAATAATGATGATACAGACAATTTATATTACTCATTATTATTCAAAGAAATTGGAAAAATTCAAAGAAAACCATATTACCTTGTAAATTCAACAACTGACTATAGCTAAATGGAGGCGGGGATGAATAAGGGGTCTCTGGGGGCTTAGGTTTTCTGGTCACCAAATTTTCTAGAATGTTGATTTACTTAAAAAACAATGAAAAATGATTATTTTGTATTAATATTCCATAGCCTAAACTATTTTTATGTGGTTTTTTTATTTTTTCAATAAAGCAATACGTATGAGGCTAGTTAAAATGAATAGATAGATTTTACTTGTATTGTGGGGCATCGTCAACTCATTGGAGTGTTTATTTACTTGAAAAACAATTAAAATAAATTATTTCAGTCCAATATTTCATAGCCTGAACTATTTTTATGTAGTTTTTTTATCCCCCTGACACCATGAAAATAAAATTCAAAAATAGGTAGAATTTTTCGTATACTCGTGTTAATATATTTTCGCGTATTTTCTAATTTTGCTTTAAGTAATACACGTGCACCTTCATTACGTAGATAATCAAAACTAGATCTATTTTTTTAATAAATCCGAATGACTCATTATTGAACGTATGAAAAATATATAATCAGTTATTTGCTGTCCTTTTCGTACTTCAGCTTGTCCAAGATATAAATGCTTTTTTTGATGTTGATAACGCCTCAAGATCATATGCTTTCATACGATTTAATTCAAGTTGAAATGCACAGCTTGGTTCTAAATAACGATATATTTTATCCTCAATAGAACCATTTCTTCAACGAAACGTTAAGAATTTTCGAAATTGACGTTTTTGTAATGCAGTAATTGTAACACGTTTAATACTACGTGATATTAGCTCATTTTTATTTTGTGAACACTTTCTTTCATAAAGTGCTACTAATTTACGTATTTTTTTCAACTGATATTGGTATACTACCAGGTATTGTTGATATAACTTCTAGTAGCTCAAGAAGTGGGAAACTTAGATCACGTAATGAACTCATAAGTTTTTCAATTTACGTAATTTTGGCAATCAATATGGATCTGGTAAACAATAACCAGATAATGTATTTTTATGATGCTGCATGATACTTTTGATGTAAAGCAAGAGTTTTGAGTTTGTTTGGTATTGCTAATGATATTGGTGATGGAAATTGTCCAGTATATTTTTGTGCTTATGTACATTGTGTTCTCATTATATCATTAATTAATTTTTTTGATGGTTTCAATTTATATTTCATTCATTGTGATAAATAATTATTTTTAACTGAATCTATAATATTTTAATGAAAATAATTTATATTAAAAGTATTGCTTACCTGTTCATTTGTCTGATGTTCAATAAAATAATTCAATCTATCGTAGTCAGGAAAATAAACAGTAAATAGGAAAAAACAAAAGATAAATATATAATTAAATTAATGAATTAATCATAATTGACTACCTTTATTGCGTTACTTTCGTTGCACCTATCTTTTGTTTTGTTTTCTAACTACCCATTCTAAAGAAGTTTTACATTATTTGTCATTAGCTGGAGCACTGGACTGCAGCGAAACGTGTATTAAGATCCTTGAAAGGTACCTCAGATTATGGCATATGTTTCAATACGGATGATGATAAACTTACTGGTTTTGTTGATGCTGACTGGGGTGGATGTGTTAAGGATAGAAGATCTTATACTGGTTTTGTATTTGTTTTATCCGGTGGTGCTGTTTCTTGGAAAGCAAAGAAGCAACGTACTGTTGCACTATCATCCACTGAGGCTGAATATATGGGCCTAACAGAAGCTTCAAAGGAGGCTATATATCTGAATAACTTGATAGGTAAATTAAAATTAATTGAACCATTGGTAATGACTATTGTTAATGATAATCAAGGTGCTCAGAAATAAGCCAAAACTCCTGTTTTTCATAACAGAAGCAAGCATATTGACTTGCGTCATCATTTAATACGAGAGGCAATTAGAAGTGGTCAAATTGCTCTTTATTATCAACCAACTGCTGATTTGATGGCAGATATTTTTACCAAAAGCCTTGGTGGTAATAAGCATGGTCATCGTATTGCCCGATTTGGCATCAAGAGATGTTAAATGACGTTTTGTAGTTTGAGAGTGGGTGGTGAATATATACATGCAAACTACGACACTGTTAGGTAACTTATTTGTATTGATACGGGCCTGAGGCCTGTACTGGTCATGTGATATGTGATCACGCGCTGACGCAATATGTCTCTTCTTGCTGACTGCCTTGAACTGGCAACACGTATATTCATCGTGGTTTAATATTTAATTTAATAAATACATTTAATTATCTGAACAATAATAACTATATAATAATTATTTCAACTTCCACACCTACTAACTTAACATAAGATTTATTTTTGATTTTTTTTTCATTAAAATTTAAGAAAATTTTTCAATAAAATCAATTCATGGGAGAGAAAGAGAGAAAGGGGAAAATGTGATAAAAATTTTCATAAAATTTATATAAAAAATATATATAATTTCATATAAACTATTATATATTGTAACGTGACATTTTAGCCAGTTATCTTCTCAGACAGTTTATCGAGGAACTATAGCATGTTATAGTACTTTGTGATACAAGTGCATAAAATAGGACTTAGTCAAACGTGGTGAGTGATACCCGAGACAGAGTGGAAACATAAGCAAAAGGCGCCTCGAGGCGGAGGCGAGACTTAGTCCTATTTTAGGCACGAGTATCACATATTATTTTTCATCACGTAGGCATTACCGCGTAATTGTGTTAGGCCGTAATGCGGGTCCAGGGCGAACAGCCCTGGCGGCTTCGAAGGGCGGAGCCCTCGTCAGGGAAGTCTGGGGGGGTGAAACCCCCCCAGAATAAAAAAAAAAAAAAACAAAAAGAAAATTAAAATGATAAATTAAAAATGATGATTGCATTCATAAAAAACGACTTTACAAAAAAATAAACATGATCAATAAAAATTAAAATAAAAAAAATAATAAAAAACTCAACTGGTAAATGATAAACGTCAATTGAAATGATAAAAAAAAAAAAAAAAATTATAATATATAATAAAGTAAAAATTTTTTTAAACTAAGAACAAAAGACAAAAAAAACAAACTTCGTTGCTTGAATTAAAATTCAAATTCATATCTGATAATCATATTATTAATTTTTTAAATTCATTTGATAGTCATCACAAACATCAAACAATTAAATTCAAAGTACTATCTATTACAAAACCAGTATTTCTTTTTTTTTTCTTTTTTCATAAATTAAACTAGTTTTTATTTTAAAGAACACAGTTATTTTTCATTACAACTATCAATTTTTGTTTTATTAACAACAATATCAACAAGTTGCAACATGACAGGTCCGAGTATGTCAAATCTTACGTCAAATAATACACACACACTAACACACACTCAAAATGCAGTCAGATCGCATAGAATAGCTAAAGTTGTATCACACCAGACAGCGCTACATCATAATTCTAATTATTTGACAAAAATTTCTAAGTCTAGTTGTAAAGGATTACTAGGAAAGCAACTTCGTAGCCTAAATAAAACAACTTAGCAGCCTAAATAAAGCAACTTAGTAGCCTGGGGACATTATGAGTGCGTGTTAGCCGAAAGATGGGGTAAAGTATCACTTTCTGAACGCAAACGCGTGGAATAAAGTAGGGTAAAATATGCCTCAGTGAAGAAAATAAAATTTTATTTAGATGTTTTTACATATTAAAACCCAAAATCCTAAATACTCAAAAATCCAAAGTTATTATTGTTATTAAAATCCTGTACTTTCTTATTCGCCTCTAAAATACGAAAACGGCCAAGCTAAAATATTATAATTTTTTATTCGCCTCAAAATTATAAAAACGGCTTACATTAAAATCATGAGGTTTTCAATTCGCCCTGAAACTCGAAAAAGGCATAACACATTCATACGCTCAAAATACCAAAATACAAAACCATATCCAAAGTAACCAAACCAACAGAAAACAAACTCGAGATAAACCGTCTAGAAGAAAACCTGGATCACTCAGTGTGCTAATTGTGGTAGAAGGGCCAAATAAAGCTGTTAAGAAAATAATTAACACAAAACACAAGATATTTTATACTCAAAAGCAAAACTCAATAATCTAACAATTAATTAAATAATCAAAAGGGCTCTCTCTGTGGATTACACTACCTTGACGTCAGTAGTAGGGCTTGAGTATCTCGGAGATCCAATGGGCTATACCTGGAATGAGCACCTATTAGGTTAGAAGCTTCTTCGTGAAGGTTTCCTATACCGGGAGGCCGAAAGGGGAAAAATCAGACGAACAGGTAAGGCTTAGCGTAGGGAAAGTGGCGTACCCATCGCTCGAGTTGTTTCGCAATAGCTTGGTCAAGCTAAAGTGTGGGACACCGTGCTGATGGCTGAATGGCACTTGACCATAGATAGTGTCTGAAGTGGAACAGCTGGACAAGCTGAGTATGAGACCTTTCTATGGGCTAGGCCAGACATCTTTCATGGTGCTGGGCCAAAAGACTAGGAAGGGCCCAGAAGACTAAGACCGCGACGACAAAAGGGGAAAAGGCGACCTAATAGTAGTAAATATCCCTTTCGTTCAAATCAACCTGCACCGTAGCTCACAGGCTACGGCGTTGCTTAAGCATAAGATAGTTACCGAGCATACCAAAGTCGCACTGATTCGGTGAATGAGTTCGAACCTTATAAGAGTTCGGGAACCGATTGAGTTTACCAGTTACGCTCCAAAAAGGTTTTAATCATACACTTGTACCACTTAGTAAGACCTTTAAGGCGTGTATTGCTACGGATTACGTACCGAGGCAACGGTGCAAAACTAAGGTAGTTTTCATTCCGAAGCCTAGCAGGGCTAACAAAGACTAACCGGGGCGTATACACCGATCAATCTCACTTCTTACATGCTCAAGACGTTGGAGCGACTGGTGGACAGGTATGTAAGGGATGCGATTCGGGTTAGTGGTCCACTGCATGAGCTGCAAATTGCTGACCAGCCAGGGAATTCAGTAGATGCGGTTTGTTAGCAAATTGGAGGGCGCGAAAGACAGACAAGAACTGAGGGTGAGTATTTTCATGGACATAGAGGGGGCTTTCAACAAGACCCTACTAGAAGCAATATGGTGGCAGGAAGACTAGAGATTGATCTAACTTTGAGAAGGTGGCACAGGAATATGCTTTCTGACCGATGGATCTGTGTAGAAAGAAGAGGGAAGACGCTGGGAGCTATCGTGAGCCGAGAATGTCTGCAGGGGGGAGTGCTATCCCCACTGTTATGGTATCTGGTGGTAGATGATCACTTAGTAGCTCTGAACCGCCTGGGTTTTCACGCTTAGGGATATGTAGACGATATAGCTGTCAAAATACAGGCAGGGGATGCGAATACCGCCTGTAGCAGATCTCGAATTGCACTAAGTATTGTAAAAAGGTGGTGTAAAGGCACAGGGCTACTTGTCAATCCGGACAAGACGGAAGTGGTAGTCTTCACCGGTAAAAGAAAGCTAGAAGTATGAAAAAATCGAACATTCTATGGCAACAAGATTGTACCCTCAAACTCGGTCAAACATTTGGGTGTTCCACTAGATAAAAGACTGATTTGGGGATTGCAAGTAGAAAGAGTTCGAAACAGGGCCGTTATGATGCTATATACGCTCAGAAGGATCTGCGGTAGAAACTGGGGTATTAACCCAAGTATCATGGCCTGGATGTACCAAGCGGAAGTCATACCTGCGGTGGTGCATGGGGCTATTGTTTGGTGTAAGAAATAGTTAGGAAATATATGTTTTCTGTAATAAAATTCAATATTTGCAGTTTAAGGTGACTTTAAATGAGTTTTTTGATTTTTTTCTTTTACTTTTGATCTGTTATACGGTTTTTTCGAATACCTAACAAAAAATTGAAAATATTATGGGGGTAAATTTTATTTTCTTTTTTTTTACAACTCAAAAAATATAAAAAAAAAAAATTAGAAAAAAATTTTTTTTTCAAAAATCGAATAAAAATACTTCTCGTTAAGTGCCTCTACTGAAAAGCTCGAATACTTGTTTTGCGTCCTCGAATCTATGATATAAAATTCAGCAAAAAAATAAAGGTGGTTATTTCAAATATCTTGGAATTTGATGGTGGCGCCTCTAAAAATTGAAGAAAAAAAAATACGGGTTTTATCTAAGGCCAAAATCAACACATATCAAAAAATTAACGAAATCGCAGAGGGTCAGGCCGCAAACCCCGTGATTTAGCTGAGACCACCACATATAGATCAGTTACAATATACATATATATATGAGCAGGTTTACCGATTCCGAACGTCGGTTTGGGCCTCGACCCTTCAGATTTTTTTGAAACTTTGTAGGTTGATAGTCCTCTTTGAAAAAGTAACTGAAAATTTTTTTCAGATTTTTTTGATAATTATTCTTGTTTAAAGTTATGATGTCGGTAATATCGGATATTTACGAAATTTTTTTTTTTCAATCCATTTTCCGGAGTTTTATTGGGAATTTAAAATTAGTTCAAGAATACCTTTTAATGTAAAATTTTCTCAGCTTTTCAAAAAAATTATTAGTTTATTTCTAAAATCCGAAAAAAACTTTAAAATTTCAATTTTGAGTGTTTAAAGCTGTTTTTATCGAATTGCCCATACTTTGATATTTTTTGAAATATCATTTTCAAAAAGCTGAGGAAATTTCACCGAATACGTTTAAAATCCGAAGTGGGATCTCTGTAAGAACGACCAGGACCAATAAAAATGTAATAAATTCAATGTAAAAATTGTCTTTATCGACTACTTGGTGTACTGGAGTGAGAGAGTAACAGCAGAATATTTGGTAAAGCCTGTGAGGTAAAAAAATTCTCGATCTCTTATTGACTTGGGTTTTGCGAGTTAGCGAATGCAAAGTTAATGTTCACAGTAATAACCACTGCCGTAAGGTTAGGTAATTACGCTCCAGCTAATACCAAAAAGTTATACAATTTGGTAATGGCGCCTGAGTGACGTTTTGGAACCAAAATGGTGGACCGCGCTCCTCTACCATTTCTTACTGAACTAGTTACTACCGAAATGGCCATTGGCTGCCATTGCTCCTGTTACGTAACAATCTCTGCCCCATCGGTTGCCGTTATACATTAGCTGGCTCTTACCTGGCGTGCAGAAAGAAGATTAGTAAGAAATCATCGTTGTTTTCATAGCAACGGGTGCTTCTATTTTATCGGTAGAAAAATCGGTTACAATATATATATAGTAATAACGATTATCATATTATTATTATCATTATTTTTATTATTATTTATATTTTTGATTCGTCTTTCCATGTATCATGTTCAGAATCAAATCCTGACCATCCTACGAGTACTTCATTTTTACGTCTCTTTATAATTTTCTCGATAAGATATACATGTGGATATCGTATTGGACGAAGTTTTTGTTGATAAAAACATCTTTCAACATTGTTTTCTTGATATTCAGCAAGATGGAACATTATGTATTTAATATTTTTGTGAGTCTGAAAATTTTAGTTTTCCAACTTGTGTAACATTTTCCGAAAATTCTCTCCTGTTCAGTTATTTTTACTTTATTATCAATTTTATATATTTTTTTTCTAATCTTGCTGTGACACAAAAAAACATTGTACTTTGATTATGATATATTCTTGTCAATATATCTATATCATTGTTCTTAGTTACATTTTTTGGTTTCATCATTATGAGACCGATAAACTCACTACTCACCTGTTTCACTGTATTTTATTTGAGTTTATCATGAGTAATTATTTATGAATTGACACAATTATTTATTTCTTTATTTGCAAAAAAATAAAAAAATAAAAAAATTCTTTTCATAATACATTTATATATTCGTACTTTTTACTTACTATTTATTTATTTTATTTGAATAATATCTACAACATGTCCATATGTATAACAAACAATTTTCGGAAGAACTGAACCTGCCTGTAATCAATAAGTGCAGTTTTTTTCTGCTTTAATAAAATTAGTCTGAGTACAAGTGCACTGATATTTCTCGTCTTGATACAAACCTTCGATATGTAATGAGAAAGTACTCAGTAGAGTCCTAAGTGACTAATTCTGAGCGCGTTGTGGAGGTAGTCATACAAAATGAGCTTCGCTCTAATCTTTGTGTGTTTTAGCTTTTCGATGTAGAAGTAGTTGGCACATGAATTGTAGTCAAGCACTTACACTAATTCTCCTACTAATAACCTAATAATGTTCTCTTGAGTAACTTGAAGTGAGGTGTGATTCACTATAAAACCATGGAGGCCTTTGATGTGCATTGTCAATTAATAACGTTGTTAATTTAGAATATTTTGGTAGAATTGTCCACAACTCTTAATATGCTTACAGTATTGACAAAGGCTGTGAGCTCATTTAAGATATTTATGTCAGACAGTAATTTGTGCTCTGAAAGTGGTGGAATTTCTCGACTATAGTGCTCGAGTTGTATGAATTTTATCTCGAAATTTTCAGCCAGGTTGATTGCAGCATGCTGTTGGATTCGATTCTTTCAAAGTACTGAAATAAACCTGCGGCAAAATTTTCGCTCACTCTTCAGGCAATTCCATTGCATGTCATTCATTCCGTTGTTTTGGCATCAATTATGAAGTCGATACCTTGTGCTTCATGACATCGTTCATCAGCAAGTTTTGATGAATCCAAAACTTCGCTTCGAGCTCATGATCTTGTTACGGTATCACTGTTGTTATTGTTGGTAAAATATGTACATCTATTTTTATACTTTCTTTTTGTATAAAGTTTTCCTATGGATATAACATTAAAAATAATAAGTGAGCTTGGTCGGGCTTTTTCAGGCTGAATGACTTTTTTATGTTTATTAAGTGGAAAAAAACGCTAATTCTTTCGATATCATCGAAAATTTTTTTGCGAAATTTGTGCTTTCACTGATTAATTGATTTTTGGGAATTTTTAAATCTCAATCTATTTGGATGAATTAAAATATTAAAAATAGGGTTTATTTCTTCAGAATAGAGTATCAAGTTGAGTTCGAGTTCCATTTTTTCATATTGTTCATATTTCTCCAATGATATAGGATACGGACGGTCCTCAAAACCCCATGCTTTAGTGGTTTTGAGGACTTTTTCTTTGACCTCGTATAATTTTTATTAATTGAAATGTGAAGTAGGTTGTACGGCCGATGAATCTTTAATTGATCCCATCTTAAACTATGAATGGTAACGATTCGATGGAAAAATTCAATTAATGACCAAAATATGAATTTTTTCGTGTGTCCCTGAAACCTCTATTCCAAGAACATCATTTTCTGATTTAATTGAGGTTTTCAGGACTTTCGATGAAAAAGGAACATTACCCCTGGTGGAAATAATTTCTCCTTAAAACTCTGGAAAAACTCCGTAAAATTCCGGAAATACTCCGTAAAACTCCGTATCGCTCCGAAATTGGCCCATTAAAATTTTTTGGTCATTAATTTTCCTTCATTTCACACAGGAATTCGAGTATTTTAGAATTGCTACGGATTTCTCGTATTTTTCCGCATTTTTTATAAGTAAGCCAATTCCGGAATAATCCGGAGCAATTCCGGAGAAATTCCGGAGAAATATTTTCACCAGGGACTGCTTTGCAATATTATTTAACATTTGTCTCCAATTATATTTGTCTTGATATTGCACGTCCCCGAAACCACCAGTTACTTTCTGTTTTTTTTCACACAAAGGCAGTTTTTAAACCTCAATTCGATAAAATAGTTGAATTTATGAAATTCCATATGAATTTTCTGGCATTTCTCAATAAGATTATTTGTTTTTCATAGAATTTATCCTTAAATCTAGCTGATTAACCCGGCTTTGCTCGGGATGATTTTCACAATTTCAGAGATGTTATCATTTGTTTAAAAAAATTAAAGATTTACTAGCTACAAATAATATTTCTATTCCAAACTTGAGGATGAAAGTTAAATAAATTCCTCGTTATTCAATTTTCGATTTTTTGGTAGCAAATAAAAGCCAGAATTTTTTTCAATGAATTTTTTTAAAATTTTCATGCTAGTTTTTTTTTAGATAATGAATGTCAAAGTTGACAACTGCAACACTTAAGAATAGTGGCAGAACACATATTTACACTTGTCGTTAAAAAATTTTTTACTATCATGAGTTTGTCTTTATTCACAATACGGATTACATACTATTGGGCCCAAACTTTGTTCGACGATGGGATTTACTTTCAACCTTGATTATTTAAATGGAATTTTCTTTTTAAATTTTTTGAATGGATTATTAAGGTATGATGATAATTATTAAATAATTTCGCGCTGCCATTTTCATTATCATTAAGGACAGAATTAATAGAAAATCTACATCAAGGTTATCCAACTAATACATTTTTACGTACTCACTGTACTGAATTTTATTATTTTGAACGTTAACATTTTCATTTTAATACACACCCACACGAAAAAAATATATGAAATTTTTATAAAAATTATATATAATCACTTTATAAAATTCTTATGTATAAATTTTATATAAAAGTGAGCCAAAAATAGTATAAAAGTTTTGCATAATTTGCATAAAATGTATTGTATGAATGCTTATATAGACTACATATATAAAAATTATATATAATCGTTGTATATAACTTTTATATTATTTTTATATTCTGAAATATCGTAGCCAGATTGAATATCGAATAATTAATAATTACTCAATAAAATAACCCTGCCTGATATGTAATTATTTAACCCTGTTTATCCTGCTCACTTAAGACACATTAGAAAGGTAGGGAAATTAGGAACGTGAATTAGGAAGGTAATCAGCTGCTGAAAATGGACGCGTAATTAGTACACAAATTAAATACATATAATTTATAAAAACTGGACTCTGACATAAATTATATATCGTTAAACAGAATGATTGATTTAATAATAAATTACCACCAACTTTACCAATAATATGTATGCTGAGTAAAGGCTAGTTGATATTGAGCCTGACGTGGACTTTGATCGTGTACCTTGACCTTGACCTTTGTGTGACAGGTTACAATAATTATTTTATTACAAATAAAATAATTATCTTGATTTACATATATATTTATATAGATATGAATCTTGTACATATATGAAATATATGTAGTTTACACCAAATACATATATTAAATAAACTCTTGTTATAACACTGAATTTACCCTAAAATGCTACGGTAGGATCAATTTTCGAGGCGTAAAACGTGACAGCAACAACTTTGGACCATGTGGTCGTTATTTTACTTTTTATAGAATTAATAAATTTTAACCAATAACGTGGTTAAAATAAGCCAAACTATATTTTATTTCAGATAATATTTTATTTTATTGATTCACAATACTCAGTGTTACGTCTTGGTATAAATTAGAATAAATAATTAATAATAAATAATAAATTAACAAATTCAATAGATGCCGAGTAAGCAATAAAAATTTTCTTTTTCATAATAAATTATTTATTTTTATTTTCACACGGAATAAAAATCCATATTTTGCATTTTTTATAAAACAATTTATTTTTATAATTTTTATATAAATTTTGGTAAGCAGTTTACAAAGTCACCTCTGCAACGCAAGACGCCACATCCGTTGAAATTGCTAAATTATTATTTATTAAATGTTTAAACAATTACAATATGCTGACTACTATGGGAACCATTGTATTTCATTGGTGCAAGGAATGGCACCACTTTTCATCCCTACCTAATAATTAAATTTTATGGGAATAATTTTATTTTTAATTTTAAGGAGCGTCACTCTCGTGATAACTTTTATTCGGCCAACATCTAACTAAATTTAAAATCATTCTATTTGAATTAAATACTTAGTAAAATTTCATAAATTTATATTAAAAATTATTGATCATTTTAGTTGATAAAAATATAAATAAAATAAATTTAATTCATTTAAAGAAATTAATAATAAACAAATAATATTATCAGTGCATAAAAAAATTTAATTAAATAACTGTGTAAAATAATTATTCCTACAAAATATACCCTTCCTAAATCCTAACATTGACTGTGAATTTTTCCGGGGTGTTGTTTTCTGTGCTACGAGTTGTGTTACCTATTGAATTATTCGAAAATTATCAACATCATCAGGCGACCATCCGGATTGACACGCTCTCTGTAAATTACTTTTGGATAAACCACAACAACAAGGTAGAATCTACAAAATTTACACATTCCCTCCTAACCCGTTACCCTGTAGGGAATAACAAAATACGAGGATTTTAAATAAAACGTTAAATATCAGGTTGATTGAATTAAATTATTCCTAATAAATTATATTATTATTTTTCAAGTTAAATATTCTTCTTTTCTTTTGTTATTTCATAGACTAATTTAATCAAATCAACCTGGTACGTAATATCGTTTATTGAGTCTGGATAGAAGTTAAGTAAAATTATTGACCATGTGGTCTGAAAATATCGTCAAGTGATATTTATGAATTTATAACAAATTCAGATTAACAAATTATATAGCAAAATGCTATATAATTATTTAGTAATATTATAGCAATGAAATCAATAAAATATTAATTAACATAACTATACATAAATATACAATTTTTATGAAAAATTTTTACCGTATTTCGAATGTCAAAATGTTGGTTACAAACAATAACTGTTTAAATTATTATATAATTGAAAAAAAAAAATATTAACGTTATTGTAGATACTATGCAGAATCAATTAGCATTTTTTAATTCTACCTAAATCTAAAAATGTCATTTAACGAGGATAAAACTGAGGTCTACCGAATGACAGTCGGATAAGCTAACCATTGTGCCACGAGGTTGTACATGAGATAACAAATTCATTTTTGGTTCATGAGGACTTTGAGAATGCGATGATGGAAATATTATCAAGTCAAGTTATTTTAGTTAATTAGTTATATTTTACACTTGAAAATTATTTCTATGTCTGCTCTGTTATGTATCTTATTTTACGTAGGTGAGACGCTTCGTGTCGCTTACGTATTGAATTTGTCAGAGAAAAAAAAAAAGTGTCGTAGCTCCTTAGCCAATAGACCTAGAGACTTCATATTATGATCAAAAGAAGCGTATTTTTAATACCTACAATTCGTATATTTTTGTTTTTTTAAAAAGTAATGATTAAGGTTGAATGTAAATCGCATCGGTGAACAAAGTTAGGGCCCAAGAGGGTGCGCATCTACACACGGTTATCAAAAATATTTTCAGTGCCCCTCTGTCCAAAATATATTCACTATACTGACAGGTTCTTGGTAGTATGTGTGTATGTAGTCTATCTGGATAGACACACACATACTACCATAGCCACGAAACATGAGACAGCACGACGAATAAAAGAGAGAGAATGACCGCTAATGATAGAAAATTTTGATTTTGACAATGTAATATCTTTTAAAATCAACAGACGAAATTGATCATTGAGGGCTTAAAAAATCCGTATTATAATAAACTATGAGCTGATCGTAAATTAAGGAAAATCGTATAGAAAGTTTTTGAGCTACAGGAGAAAATATGTGTTCAGTCCCTATGCCTACGTGTTAAAGTTGTCAACTTTGACATCAATTATCTAAAAAAAACAACACACGAAAATTCCGAAAAAAATCAACAAGATAGATAATTATTCTGGCTTCAATATAAACTCAAAAAATCAAAAATCGTATAGTGGGAAATTCTATTTACATTCAACCTTAAAGCCGTAAATGCTGAAAATATCAAATTTGTCATTTTGTCTTTTTTTTCAAATTAATAATTCATCTTATTTTTATCTACAATTTCCCGCAAATATGAACACGATATCCTAAAAATTGACAAGGATATTGATGATTAATTACAAAGTTTTATTTTCGGAGTCACGGAACTGATCAAGGGCCGGTTTTTTCATCCACAGTTACAGTTAACCAGTAGTTATTTTTTTAACTACTAGTTTGTTAACTACTAGTTTTTTTTTTTATCGGTTGTTGGAATAAATTTTGAAGTAAAACACAGATGTCAGGATATTGTAATACTAAATGAAAAATAAATATATAAATATATAAATAAATAACAAAAAAAATATCAATATAAAATAAATATTAATTAATATTAAAATAACAAATAATAAAAACAATAAAAATAATTAATAATAAATAATATTATAACGAACAATAAAAGTCATAAATAATAAAGATCACCGGTGATATCACAAATAAAACTCGTGATAGTTTTTTGGTTATGTGTTGATGTTTACATTTTTTTTGACATATCAATAAATATTAAAATAACAAATAATTAATAATTAATAACAAAAGCAAAATGTGCAAAAAAAAATAATAATAAATCATAAATAATAAATAATAAATCAAATAACAGGTGAATATAAAAAATGACAATGAACCATAAAACTGCTAGTTTTATGGTTATTTGTTGTTGTTGTTATTGTTGAGTCAACATATTTATTTGAAAATAAATACTTGTTTGTTATTTATAATTTGTTTATCGTTATATGTTCTCTATTTTAAGAACCAATGGATGTTTATCGTAATAGAAGACGAGGACAAAGGCGAAGAGTCAGAGCAAGACCAGTCATTGATTTTTTCCAACTTACTTCACAACAATTCGAGAAGCGGTTTAGGTTGTCTCACGAAGATATAAATATGTTGGTTGAAAGAATTGGAGAGGACTTGCTGCACGATGATCAAAGGTTATTATTGATTATATTAGTTTATATTCTTCTATCTTAAATAAATAATTTAATTTTTTTTTAAATTAGAAATGAACAAATCCCACCCAGGACTCAAATTTTAATAACTCTTCGGTTCTTGGCATCTGGTTCATTTTATAAAGTAATTGGTGACTTTGCTGGAATCTCAAAATCAACTGTTTGGTCCATAATTCATAGAGTAATCCATCGTATTGCCAGTCTTCGTGATGAATATATTCACTTTCCAACAACTGATTTTTTTGTTAGATTTGGGTTTCCTAGAGTAGTAGGATGTATTGATTGTGAGCATATACAAATAAGGTCGTTTGGTGGTCCTGATACAGAATTATTATTTTTTTTTTTTTAATTTATATTAATATTTAATAGTCAGTTATAGACCAAGCATAGTCCTTTTTATAATCTAACAAAGTGACCACTGGCCAGGATTGAATCTAAAATAGAGACTCGATTGCAGAGGCAATCATCTCTCCATCAGAGTCACGCAGATAATATTTTAGAATTTGTCAGAGACTATTGTTTCTGATCGAGAGGTTTGCAGCAGCCTCTGAACTACCTCTAATTTGGCCACTTTAGAGACAGGGTTTGGAGGCTGCAGAGTTTTCAGAGGCTGTTTTCAGAGACAAAATTTCATCTCGGGTCCGTAATCGAGATAATTATTTCTCGATAAATACCCAAGTTGTGTGTAATGCACACCTGGAGATTACAGACATTGTTGCAAGAGGGCCTGGATCTTCACACGATTCAACAATTTTTTATAACAGTCGTTTGATGGCAAATTTTTAAGCTGCTAATTATCAAGATGGTTTGTTATTGGGAGACGCTGGCTATCCATCTCTCCCTTTTTTGATGACACCAGTACCTCAACCAAATACTCCTCAAGAAGTTCTATATAATGAATCACAAATAATGACTTGTGGACACATTGAATGCCTTTTTGGTATATGGGCTCGAAAATGGCCATTTAGTTCGGGTTTACGGTTTAAACACCGTGAAAACACATTCGCAGCAATTGTTGCACTAGCTGTTTTACACAATATTGTTCGCCAAAGGCAACTTATGTGGATTGGTCGAGTTACTGGAGATGTAAATGAATATACAAGGATCATTCATAACACTTTTAACATTCAGCCTAACCAGAATGCCCGTCAACAAATCATTGATAATTATTTTCACAGGTATGTATATGTTTATTTGGAGCTTTAGTACTTGATAATTTAGTACGAATTGTTTTGTATAATTTTTCAAAAATAATATTACAGACTGATTCATGATTGATGCCAAGTAGTTCACAAGATGCAGGCAATACTGACATTACAACTGACACAAGGTATGATATAATATCCATAAAATATCAATATTGACACAATAAGTAATTATTATTAATTTATATTTAGTGCTGGTGATCAAGTTGTACCATCACATATCTCAAATGTATCTTTACAACAACTACAACAAGACAAAGTCAAATAAGTAAATAAGTAACAATAAATAATAAAACAAAAACACCAGCATCAAAATCCAAACGTGGTGGAAGTCAACGATGTGGAAAAAAAATGGTTGATAGCACAAATACCAGTGTCAACAGTGATAATAATGGTGATAAAAGCTTGTTTGATTAATTATACTCAGATGTTTTGGTAATCATTGACAATTGGATCCAAGACTACAAAAATAATAAAGAAAAAGTTTTATTACTGTTCGTACGATTCATCATTGATGCAACATGTTCCAAGGAACATTTGACACTTGAAATGTTACTTGAAAAAAAATGTCAAACAATTAATTGAACATTCAGATGAAAATATATCAACAAGTCCAAATTATCTACGGACTGATCTTAAAGATAAAGAACTTCGTGAAAATTTTAGTAAATTTATTAAAAATTTGGTGTATACATCTCAGAACAACATATTATTTGATGAATATTTATTAGATAACATTTATGACATTGATAACAGTGATGTCATTCAAAATATACGTTTAATTTGTATATCTGCTGTTGGATCATGCATAAAAAAAAAAACAGAAGAATATATGAAAGTTAATTATTTAAAATACATTGGCTGGGCATTATTTGATGATGAAAAAGATGGTATAATTAGAAGAAAAAACACTAGAGATATTACAAAAAATTTTTTGCAGTTATTCCAATGAATATCATAACATTAATTGACAATTATTATTCAGATTTATTGACTAATGAAGATCATGAAACAATGTACAAATTAATATTTGTCAAAGACAGATCAATGGCACAAGCTGGTGGTGAATTTTTAAATCAAACAATAATAACTGATATTAAAAATATAATAATATAAAAATATAAAAAATTATTTTCATGTACTGTCAGATGATGTTATTTTAATACTCATTTCATTTCATTTTTTTTACATTTCAATTAATCGTCAACTTCAAATATTTATTTTAAAAAAAATCCAATAACTTATTAGCAACTTTGTTATTATTATTATAATTATAAAAAAAGAAAAAATTATACTTTGAGTTATTTAAATTCTTTTATCATGATGACTGTTAATTGTCTAAATATCACAAGAATTTAATTGTCTAAAACTGTTAATTGTCTAAAAATCACAAGAATTTATAAACCAAATGATTGTCGAAGCAATCATCTTTTTAACTTACAAATACGTTAAATATAATTCATAATTATCTTAATAAACATCTCGAGGCATAACAACAAGAAAAAATAAAACAATAATTTTCCAGGAATTTTTTTATTTTTTTACTTACAAAACTACTCATACAATGTTTAGTTTTTTTTTTAGACAAGAAAAAAATAAAATAAAACCATTTTACATTATTAATTAAAGTTACTGAATAATATTTGACTCAAACAGTAATTATTGAATTCAAATAATAAGAAATCAAAGATTAATTATGAAAAAAAAAAAAAAAAATATATTTTATGCCATTATTTATTGATTATTTATTATAAAAATGAAAAAGTGAAAAAAAAATTATATACGTAATAAGTTATCATAATAATCTAATGTTTGTTTTAATAATTGTAATATTAATAGCTTTTTTTTTTTTATTAAACTTCTAGAAAGAAAACACGAAAATAAAAAATTTCATTTTAATGAAAAACAAAGAACAACTATTATTTCTATTATTTTCTTTCAATTTTAATTTTTATTAAATTCAAGTTAATAATAATATTAATTATTAAATATTTTTTTCATTGAAAATAAAAAATAAACATATTTCATTTATGCTCTGACTATTTTCTTTTCTTTTTTCTTTTCATTTTTCTTTCATTTTTTGATTGTTAATAATGTTTCCAAATGAATGCATACCTAATGCTACTTTAATTTTTACAGCTTTCAATTTGTGCTTCATTACTTATCTGCTGATTTTCAATTTCAGCTCAAAATTTATATTTAATTTTTGTATTATTTTTTTTTTAAACAAATTTAACTCATAAAAATTTCATCACGAGCCAAATTAAATATTTTTTTTGATATTTTGAAAATATGTATTAATTTTCAACCGTCATCCTCAAATTTCATCATTTATTTAGATTATTGATATTACCATATTTATTGGCATAAAAATCAAAAACTAATTGGAACAAAAGTTTTAATAATTTCATTTCTTGAATTTTAAAAAATACTTGCAGCTCTAAATTGGCATCTTCCAGTAAATATTGTATTCCTTAATCCGGGGAAACAGTAAATGAAATGACTTGAACTTGTTTCATTTTTCTTGAGTTATCAAAACGACATTTTGATAATTCTTTTTTCAATAAACGAAATTTGTACATGACAGATTGATAAATCTGTAAAATCTCTTGTTCCAATCGATGAGTATTATCTTGAACAAAATTATTGTATTTTTCATTAATAATTCTTGTTAAAATACTTAATTCTTTTTTCAACGTAGAAGTTTGTAAACGTGTATTTGATTTTTTTAAACAATTTTTTAGCACGAATTCTTCCGTCAATGCATTCATCAATGCCACACTTTCAGTACTCGATTCCAGAAAGAACTCCATGGTGAGTATAGTTACAGTGTTACTTGGTGACTGACTTATTGGTAACTGTTTCTGGGCGTTTTTCACACAAGTTTTGTATTATCCAAAAAACAAAAGAAAAATTTATAATATTCGAAGAAAAAAAAAAAAAAAAATATAAACAAAAAAGAGTCGAAAACAAAAAACTAATAAAGTAAATCTTATGTTTTTATTTTTTTTTTTATTTTTTTCAATAAATTGTTTTTTCTTTTCAATAAAAATAAATAATAATTTTACTTAATTATTAATAATAATTAAAATTATTTATTAAAAATATTCTATTGAAATTATTATTATTATTAATTATTTTATCTATCGTTTTATATTTTTTATTTGAACAAACTAACTTACTTTTAAATACATGACACTGTTGATTTTTTATTGGTACTGAATTATTATTTTTTAGATTATGAATTTTGACTTTTTAATGGTTTTGGTTTATTGACAATACCAATCCAAACATGATGATGTAATGAAGCTGGAAATACTTGTTCACTTATTTGATGAAATTCAGCAAGTTCAGTAGATAATAATAATCTAATGGGTGAATTTTTAGTTGTATCATTAGCAAAATTGATTACTTGATCAGTTAAACGTTTGACATCATTACGTATGGAATCTTGAAGAACATGAGCAGCTTGACTACCACGATATTTCACCTTTACGATGCCAAATACCAACTTATGCTTGATTTGATTGAGATTTAATATTTGCTGATAATGGTGCAACTGTATCAATTGGTGAACAATGCATTGTTGTTAATAATAACGGAGCACATAGTCTTCCATCTTCAGTCCAACTATCTTGTTCACGTTTTGTACGACGTATTATTAAACAAGCTAGATGATGATTTAATTGTGCAAACATATGACAATAAGTAAATTATAATTTGATATACTTGATTTTTTGATGAAGATATTAAATTGAAAATATCAACAAGACTAAATGAATTAATAATATAAATGCGATGCTGGTATTGTGAAAATGTATTTTTGGTGCTATTTTATTATTTTATCTTGTTTAATTTTTTTTTTTACTTTCTTCAACTTGCTGCTCCAATGTTTCATGAATCATCATATCAATCAGTCCATTAATTTTTGGGGTTGCCTTTGGTGATATTTTTTTCAAGCTGTGTAGGGTCTTGATATTATTCGAATTTCTATCTTGACCAGGTGAAGTGACAGATGCATTGAGAGATGGCTGTGATGAAGTATTAGCTGATATGTAATTTGCCATACTTTTAGTGTATATATTACTTTCACAGTTTTTATAATTACTTAAATCACGTTCATTGATTTTTTTTTTATTGATGTTCAATTCAGACAAGGGTTTGACTTGTTTCAAGGTGGATATGCCTCCATTTGGAAGTTGGATTTTTTTTCCTGTTACATGTAATTTGACAACTTTTGAAATAGAAGACTGGAGAGGAGCGCTGACTAGTTTTTTAGATGATTTTTTTTCCCAACGATCCCAAAGTGGTATTTCTTTTGATTCATGAACTAAATGATGAAAAACTTCTTGGCAATCTTTATTATTTTCAATTGAATTTTCTTGATCTTCCAAAATGTCATTAACACAAGGTTCATTCTGTTTTAGTTTTTTTTTCAGTGGTTCAGCATCATTATCATATTCATTCTTAAAACCAGTTGCTGACAAACCAATAATTGATAAAACTTTTTCAAATACATCATTAGTGAACAATTTTTTTTTTCCTCCTCCTGTTTCGTATTTTATTCTCTTCATACCGGCACTGTATGACCTTGCCTCTTTTGTTAAATTCGACCATTTATTTTTTGATGATGATACAGGTCGACTTTCATTCTGAGATGGTCCTTGATTGAATTCATTTTGTATTTTTGTCCAACATTCTTCTTTAAATTTATTGCTGATCCCATCTGTTTCTTCGTTTTCAATAATTGATTTATATTTGAAAACTAAATCAACTAACAGCATCGTTTCTCGAACATCGTAATTAGAACTTCTAACAACATTTGCCATAATGCACTACAAACAAAAAATATTAATTATTTGATGATTGAGAATATATGAAAAATCTTTGATTGAATTTTTAATTTTCTTTGAGGTTACTCCGAAAATATGCTGGGAAAAATGATTGTGTTTTTTTTAAATTTATTTTTGGTACATTCGTTAGATGAAATCATTTTAATTTTTTTTTTTTTTTTTTTTTTTTTCATAAAAAGATTGATAAAACAAATGGTAAATATATATTTTTTCGTAATTTTTATTTTTTTAAAATTCAAAAAATAAATTTTTTACCTTTTAAATTGCATTGATGTTGTACAAGTTGTAATTGATATACTTGTAGTTTTTGATATATATACCTTGTAATCTTGTCTTTTGATATACCTAACAAAAAGCATGAGGTCTACATATTCAAAGATGTATATCTATATTTACATGAGGTGCTTCTTCTGGATAAATTTCTTTGCAAGTTTTTAATTCTATCAACTCTAACTGATTCAAAGGTCTTTTTTCAAAAACCAGATCTTGGAGTTTTTTATGTGTAGTCCAATGAATCAGTTATTGTGGTGAATTCTCTGCCATAATTAAAATTAAATTTTACATTTTTTTTAACAGACGCTTGATGAAAATATTTCATCTTTGATGAATCAGAACAGTATGATTTTTCTTTATTAACACTAAAATATCCAACTATTTTTGGATCTCCAATTGTATACTTTGAGAAGTTTACATCTTTTGTAGAATATTGTGATTTGATAATTTTGCGGTGAGTTACGAGTAATAAAACATTTGTTGAGCTGTCTGAAATATGAAAAAAAAAATTAATAATAATAGAAATGATAATTTTTTCTTCAAAGAAACTGAAAGAAACGATAGAGTTCCAAAAATTAATGTTTTTTGGAAATATTAATTTTAAAATTTCGGCTCAATATGAAAAAATAAATATAAATATTTTTTTAGAAAATCATCACTTATTTTATGAAAAATAAAAAATGTGGCTTACTTTGTTTTTCTGATAATGGTCGCTGCATCAAACTTCTTCTATCGCCCGCATTGGGGTTTTTTCTTCTAGCTCTGATAGTTTTTGAGAAAAAAAAAAAAAAACTAAAATTAAAAAAAAAAAAGATCTGGTAACGTTTGTTGGGGGCGTGTGGCCCGCGTTACCGTTGAAAATTAAAAATTTTCAAAACTCCGGCGAGGGCCGTGTTAAATTTTATCTGTTAAATGATTTTTGATAGTAACAATACAATAATAGTACATTTTTTTTATTTTTCTAAAAATCGATTTTTTTTTTTTTTTTTTCGTTCAAGTTAAGGCAAGCTATAACTTTTGTTAGAATCAACGAAATGACTTAAAATTAGACTCAAAAAACGTGGTTTTCAAAACTCTATCGCCCCTCGAAGAGTGTACCCTGATTTCAATGGTCAATTTTTTTCTATTTTCGAAAAAAAAATTACAAAAATATTTCAAAAATTCTATTTTTTACAATTTTATAAAAACTATAATTTTTTTTGAAAAAAGTTTCCAGTGAAAGTTGTAGGATTATACCACACATGCTTTTTAAGTCTTATCCAAAGTATCTAGGACAATTTTGTCGAAAGTTAGAGAGTTTTCAGAAATTACTCAAAAACTAGGAAAGCAATAACTTTCGATGAAATTGTAGTAGAGACTTCGTATCAGGCTCAAACAACGCGTTTTCTGAATCTCCATCGCCCCTCTTGAGAAAGAGCATTATGTGTTCAGTCACTTTTAAAAAAACTAAATTGAAACAAAAAAAAAATTAATTTTTTCAAATTTATTATGAAAAATATGATTCATAGATCAAAATTTTTTTGGAGAGGCGATAGAATTTTCGAATACGCATGTTTTAAGCCTAATATGAAGTCTCTAACACCATTTCATCATGAGTTATCGTTTGCCTAAAAAATGAAAACGGCACAAGCTAGAACTCAAAATAGAGTAGTCACAGAGGTTTCATATTAGGCTTAAAATAATCGTTTTTCAAAATTCTATAACTTTTTCAAATGAATTTTTATCGTACGAATAGTATTTTTCGTGCAAAAAAAAAAAAAAAAAAAAACACAATTTTTTTTTTTTCGTTTTTTGGAAAAAAAAAAAAAATGGCTAAATAGATAATGTTTTTTTTTATCAGGGGTGATAGGATTTCCAAAGCCGCTTTTTTTGAGCCAAATCTGAAGTCTTTACGACAATTAGTTTAGAAGTTATGAACGTTTTTTTTTTTTGGGGGGATAAATCCAATACTGCGGCTGAGCCTTTCGGCTCCTAGCCTCCGTAATAAATATTTTATCAAAATTTCCCGATTTTGCATTTTTCTCTTTCTTGCGTTCACCATGTCAATTTACTCTCGCTTTATATAGGGATCTGACCTATTCACCATGGCATCTGGTGGCGCACAGTGAACTATTTCCAGACCATTAAAACTACATGAAAAAATTTTATATGGTATAGTTTGTTGACGATAGCATACTATAGTAAAACGGTCTCGAATGCGCCATATTGCCTCACAGATAAGCTTTTACACAATAAATGTGTGCGTGAGCAACCAAACCCCGCCCATAGGTCAGATCCCTATTGTGCAACATATAAATATGCGTATACATATTCACATATATACATGTATAAACGCGCATGCGTATTAGCCGGGATAGTTCAGCACGTATTTGTATCTTTCAAATAATTTTTTATAATTTTTTTTTTTAATTGAAAACTTAAGATCTTCCCCAGAATAGTTTTTTTACATATTGCGATTAATTAAACAAAAGAAGTGAAATAACATCAAAAAAAAAATTCTTAATTTTTATATACAAAAGTCACTATAACATTTTTTCATTTTTTAATAAACAAAATATGTAAAATAAAAATATATGAATAAAAAAAATTACGTTGTTCTTAATTGAAATTAAATTATTACAAAACCAAATTTACAAACTATGGTGAGATATAACCACCTTATGTTTTTTATTCATATATTTTGATTACACATATTTTTTTCGTTAAAAAAAAAAAAAAATGAGTTACTTTTGTATATAAAAATTAAGAATCGATGTTATATAAATGAGCCAGTCTAGCATTTCCAAACGTCGATGTGGGCCTCACTATCTTCTATCTTGCTGAAAATTGGTAAGTCACAAGACTAGAGTATGACGGTAAACTCAAAATTTTTTTTTTTTTTTTTTTTCAGTCATCATTTTCGGAGTTATTCTATGGGGAATTCCATCACATTCATATTTTTTTTTTTCTCAAATCATTTTTTCAGACTTTTAGAACGAAAAAGAAGTTTTATCAATAATATTTTTCTACGTGGAATTTTCTTAGCTTTTCATAGGAAATCTTAGTTTTTTTGTATATTTCCAAAAAAACTCTAAAATTCGGGTTTAAAATGTGAAATGCTGTTTTTGTGGGCTTGCCCATACATTGATTTTTTTCAAAATATTTTTTTCGGAAAGCTAAGAAAATTTTACTGTATTGGTAAAAAATTCAGGATGCGATCACCGTAAAAACGGCCAGAATCAATAAAATAGTAAAAAAATAAAATAAACAATAGGGTTTTTTACTTTTTTTTTCTTACCTTAATACACCTCCCTTATCGAATAACGATTGAAAATAGGCTCAATCGATTAGTGATAATGCCCTGAATATAAAAATAACAATGCATTTAAACTTAAGATTTGAAGTTTTTTGGTCGGCCATCAAAAAAAAATCCTTCTAAATGCTCAGCCATCGTTATTTTTATAATCAGTGCATCATTACTGATCAATTGAACCTTCCTTTGACCGTTATACGATAAGGTAAAGTCAAAATGCACGAAGCAATGGAACAAGCAAAAACATTCTGGATTAAGTCCACACAGTCAGTAGACTTTAGTCAAGAACTAACGACTATTTTAGACAACAGAACATTGACTAGCTCTCATCCACTCAATAAACTAACAGCATTCATAGATGCACAAGGAATATTGAGAGTTGGTGGAAGATTAGAGAACACATCTTATGAAAATAAACATCAAGCAATATTACCAAAATCAGCAAAGTTAACAACGTTGTTGATTGATTATGCACACAAAAGTGCAGTTCACAGTGGCACTCAACTTACATTAGAACACCTTAGACAACATTATTGGATGATTGGAGAAAGAGCGAGTGTAAAGGCACACATTTTACGATGTGTAAAGTGTGCTTGACAAAGAGTGATTCGTGCACATCAAACTACCTTTTTCAAAAGTTATACCTACATGTGCATTTGAACACACAGGCATTGATTACGCTGGATTGAATTTAGTGTATTTATTTATTTATTCACATTTCCCCATCATCGAATCCATGTAAATTAAATATAGTATCATCCAATAAGACATCTTGATTATTTTCACCATCGCAAACCATGGTTAGTCTTCCCGTCTTGACAGCATTTTCTAGCTCCTTAAATTCTTCATCATTTTCATTGAAGTGTTCAGCAAATCTTTTTGGTACCTATACATAATTTCCATCGTTGATTTTAACTGTTAGCGCTGGACCATATGTTGCTGTTGTAAATCTCACTACTTTTGTAATTTCATATACTATTTTCCTCTTCAAGTCCTTCAATGATTTGCGTTAGTTAGCTTTTTGAAGTTTTTTTGCTTTTATAAAACCCATTTTCGATATCTATAGATGGAAAAGTTATTTTTAAGTTATTAAAATAAATGTATAACAATGATAATATCAATAGGTTAATATAAATATATGTATGTATATGATAAAACTTACTTGTTGGTTTCTAACACTGAGCACACTACAGTTAATGGACTAAACGAAAAGTGATGCTCATTCTCTGTGCACAAGATTATATACTCAAATCTCAAGTCCCCAACAACGAAAAAGTTCCCCTCCCTCTCTTCACGAAAAATTTTTAGGAGTGGGGGAACGTTGTGATTGGCTTATATTTTGTGGGAGAGGGAAAATTAGGTGATGCTTATGCCTACTATAAATTTTTTCTTCTTAGACAAAAGTTTTTACTTTTTATTATTTTATTCTTTTAATCTTTTAATCCTCTAATCTTATTTCATGGAATGACTTATTGATTTTATAACAATAGATACAAAAAATTTTTTTTGAAAAAAGCTGATTATTCGTGTTCGAACTTGTTTTATAATATTTCTGAAATTTAATCTTTTAATCCTATATCGTGTGATGTCTATCAATTTTATAACAATGAAATCTAGAAGGTATTTTTTTTCCTGTTTGAACACGATTGAACTTGCTCAAACTTGTTTTATTATTATTGTAAGAAATAGTCAGATAACAACAATAGACTCCCTCTGATCAAGTAAGTGGTTGGGTGCAATGCGAAAGGCATGGGTCTCTCGGAGAACCGATGTCAGCTCGAAGAAGGTCGGGCGTTTACGGTTCTGAAGAGAGAGAGGAACTAAGAAAGGAGAGAGAGAGAGCACCCACGGTCTCCCCGAGTTGGTTGGCGTGAACGACGGTCGACTAGAATGGATTAGAAAAGAAACACATGTATATTTGATGCTATCCTTGTTTTTAAAAAGAGTCATCCGACGATACTGAATAAACTGTTATTGAAAAATATTATTGCTGAGTTTAATTATTAATTCGGTTTTGATATTTCTAACATTATATTCTACAAACTAAATCGTTATTTTTTGTTATCTTATATTCTAGCGAGGAAGGATAATTCTTAAAAATTAACAACTTAAGAGAACTTTTGTTTCATTTCATATATTTGTAATAGCCCTAACGGTATGACCCAACCCGTTTCGTGGGTTGGAATCAGGTTATTTTGGGGTTAAATTTTTATAAGGTTACTTCGTGGTTGGATAACTGTTACCTGACAGTTGCAATGTGCGCAAGAACAACTGTCTTTAGCCACGTTTTATAATGGTTATTTTGAGATTTTGTAAACTGAAGACCAGTTTGCTGTAACCGTTATTCAACCGTTCAATAACTTTGGTTGGATTTCGGTTACTTTCAGGTTTCCCTAACGATATGACCCAATCACTCTCGTAACTTGGAATCAGGTTTGTTTCAGGTTTGAAGTTAAAGTTCCAGTTTTATTATATTTCAGTGGTTTGAACAAGGTTTATCAACGGTCAACTAACGGTTACTTCTGATTGAGTTATTTTGAGATTTAAAAATGGTTTGTTTTCGGTTTTTTTTTGCACACATTCCAACCTCGAGACGACCGTTCAATAACAGTTCATAACGGGTTGGACCGTAATGTTAGGGAATCTGATTTATACTTTGAAATTTTAATATGAATTTAGGTTATTATCGTATTTAAACAAATTTATTTTTAAAACATGAATAATGATCATTTACCAATACCCTGAAAATGGCTAGGTCGTGAAAAGAATTTTATAAAACAAGTTATAATATGAATAACGATGGCAAAATTTATTCGACTTTTTTTTTATTTATTTACTAATTATGTGCACGCACACTCACACACATACTTGCATACATTATGTGTTGTGTAACCTATTACTTGAAGTTTTTGACGATGCTGATAATGACCGGGTTGATCAGGCCCAATGGTAACAGAAGATGATGTTGATTTTGTCTCTCGAGACGAGGTTAGCCAAGTAAACAAGATGAAATCCAAGTATTTGATGATGATATTGTTGATATGGCACAATATAATGGCGGTGAATTTCACCGATGGAACGCCGTTCAGAACTGCCAATATATTTGCCAGTTCAATTACTTGGAATTGGTGACACTCAGTCGACGGTGTCAATTTATTTTATAAATTATGATTAATGATATAATATGATGTTATTATATCATTCAAATATAAATTCTCCATACAATGGAGTTCAACTTTATTTTATTTCCACACAGGTTATATTTGATTTCATAAATTATTTTGCAATGCAATTTATTGATGGTGGCTGCTTGACGGCACACCGGTAGACACCGAAGTGAAATAATTAGCTCTTATTCTCTCTTCTCACGTATTCTCACACATACATACATACTTTGCTAACTAAACCAATTATACTGGTGTCACGGATACTTACACCAATATATATATATTAGACCGTTTCAAAAAAAAAAAAAATTATTTTTTTTTCTCTCCCACCCCCTAAAATCTTAGTATTTACAGGCGAGCTACTGAATGTTTGGATCTGAGTATTTTTTCTTAAAGCTTATGACTCCCCTTCTATGCGTCCACTAAGTCACACACACATTTATAAAAAAATAAACGATGTAAATCGAGTGCTGCCGAGTTTACTTTGAGATAGCCGACATCAGCCGAATCACCATGTCTCGGCAGCACTCGGTTTACACCGTTTATTTTTTTATAAATGTATGCAAATGTATGTGTGACTTAGTGGACGCATAGAAGGGGAATCATAGGCTTCAAGAAAAAATACTCAGATCCAAACATTCAGTAGCTCGCCTGTAACAAGACAAACCATCTACTATTTGCAATTTTTTTTTTTTTCAATGTCACTCATCGACTTTGAATATTTTCCATTTAAAATACATGTAAGCAGAATGTTCATTTTATACTTTTGTTCATAACTTTATCAATTTTTGAGCTAGAGACTTGGTAATATGACCATTCGAAAGCTCAAAAAAAAAAGCTTTGAAATACATATTGAAAAAAAAATTTTTGATCAACTGTTTCGTGGCTAGAGAACTTTATAAACGTTTATTTCTAAAAAAACGATAATTTATTTATTCGAAGACCTCTGAGCATTCATATAAAATTAAAAATTCGGCATATAAAATATAGTGTCTAAAGCTTTTTGATTAAGCTTTTTAAATAATCATCTTGAATTGAAATTTATTGATTATACCTATAGGTGCCAACAAATAACAAAATTTAATTTAGTTCGTCAGTTTAAAAAATATGTTGGAATACCAAATTCTGACACTACATATCGTTGAATAAAAATAAAATAAGAAACCGAAAAATTGAAAAAAAAAACATCGTAAAGTTAATAAAGCGTCGTCGATTGGGAAATTGCCGGAATTGATCAGTCAAAATTTATTATTGGCCCCTGTGAGAAAATAGGAATATTGAACCTCATAAGGCCAAAAAGTTTTAAAAAAGTATGATAATTTCTTTTCGGAAAAAATCGGAACAAAATGAGCATATTAAAAGCCAATTCGATCCAAAACTTTACATTTTATCACGAAATAACAATAAGTCACATAAAAAACGAAACATAATATTATTGAAAGTGATAGTATCATCGAAATTGTTCATAAAATAAATTTTTTTCTCTCCTAAGTCACTGGATTGACTGCAGAAGCAACTGTTATTCTGTAAAATATCAACTCTCGAATGTAATATAAATGCGACAAAATATCTCAACTGAAGAATATGTTAGGTTTTACTATCACTCTGACAGCCACCTATCAAAGCCATTCAACGTGAAGTCAATAAATTGACAGCTGGAGCTGTCAACTTCTTGATGCTTTTTCTTGTGATTACAGTCACAAAAAAATCTACATTAAGCTATATTCGAAGTTTAACGATATAAGTCTAGTATTCCATAAAAACCTATTATCTATATATTTTCCGAGAGACTGGTCCCTGAATGTGTGACAGAATCAATATACAACTTTGGTCAAGATAGAAAGCCTATTACTACTGAGCAGTTTCTGCCTCAGACTGTCAGTAAAAAAAAACCTACCTAAGGGTTCCACTCTACTAGTAGATGGTTCACATTTCGGTGTTCTTTCCACTTGAATGTTTCTTCCTCCACTAACTCTAATTGTCCAATTGTTCAAATTACTTATTTATGACTTGTTATAAGTATTCATCAAAACGATCGTCGAAGAGTTGATGGCTGACCGATAACGATATATAAACGAATAAACCCATTAGTTTTTTAATCAATTCTGGTAATGTTGGCAATCAATATGGATCTGATAGACAATAACCAGTATTTTCTGATGCTGCACGATATTTTTCAAGTAAAGCATTTAGTTTTTCTGGTATTGCTAATGATATTGGTGATTGAAATCGTCCAGTATAATCTTGTGCTTATGTACATTGTTTTCTCATCATATCTAACTTATTGATTAATTCCTTTTTGATGGTTTCAATTTATCTTTCATTAATTGTGATGAATAATTATTTTTAACCGAATCTATAATGTTTTAATTAAAATAATTCACGTTAAAAAAGAAGTATTGCTTACCTATATATTTGTCTGATGTTCAATAAAATTATTCAATCTTTCGTAGTCAAGGAAATAAATAGTAAATAGAAAAAAACAAAAGATAAATATAAACTTAAATCAATAAATTAATTATAATTGACTACCTTCATTGCGTTACTTTTGTTGCACCCATCTTTTGTTTTTTTTTTAACTACTCATTCTAAAGAAGTTTCACTTCAAAAATAATTGAACAGTTTTAAACGTTAAATTTGTTATGTGTCTTATTCCATTGACTATAAATTTTAAAAAAACGCAATGTAGGCTACAAGGTCACATTTTTTGGTCTTTGTCGATTCCATATAAATATTATAAATGTGAATATATACATATATCGGGTAGAAAGGAAATAATGTATATACATTCCACAAATATATAAGAGGAATGAATTTGTAAATCGGTTGAACTTTATTTGACCAGATAAAACTTGAATTGATTTAACCAGGACCAAGCTCCCCTCACCGTCTATCTATTCGGTAATTCATGACCAGATTCAGTGACACCATGACTACAAAATGGGGTCGAAAAACACAAGTACTACACCTACTACACTTTATGCATAATTACAATGACGACACTATTTACTACATTTTGACTAAATTTTTTGAGTTTTTTATTATTATTGATAGTAATATATTATGATTATTTATGTAGGCTTATAATAATGAAATTAAATTTTTTCAAAGGTGTTAGTTGCCTATTTTCTTATATTCAAAAAACTTTTAATAGCATACAATATTGAAATAAATTCAATTAATTTATATATATTGATGAGGCATTCCACGTCATTTAAGACAGTCTGAACCCCGAATCCATCCAAATTAAGTCGCGACTCTTTTTAAATTGAAAACACCACCGGGGGCATCTCTGTATTTTTTAGATTTTACTTATCATTGACAACCCTTAAGAAAAATAGAAATTACTTCTAAAAATTAGAGTCAAGTATTCGAAATTGTCACTATAATTGTAAGTATATTAATTTAGATATGACTCCAGTAAGTAAAGAGAGAAATATATATTTTTGGCGCATGTAATTAAGTCTGAACTATTAAAAATTTTCTACTTTGTTTGTAAAAAAACAATATACGCACGATAAATTTAATTTTTTTTTTAAAAAAAAGCTTAATATCAAATCATAAAATAAATCTGAATTCGTGTCCAACGAACACAAGAACAGAACACAGACGCGGGATTTGGATTGATAGGAACAAGATGGTGGACTCCAACAAACACGTGAACAGAATATTGACCCAATTAAATATTATATTAAAATAATAACTAGTGGCACTATTTTTATTCTTTTAACACTTGATTTATTTTATTAGAGCACTTTAATCAATTAACACACACTTTAAAAATTTAAGACACTTGGATAATTTAAGGGATTCACAAAACTAAGATGGTGACGGCCATGCGGTCACGCAACTCACCAAATTTATTACTTAAATTTACTTAACTATTACTTATTAAATTTCACAAATTTTATAGTAACAATTGAGGGTGTACATGCAATAACCCGCTACGCGTTCGAAAAACTGTAAAAGTATTTCCAACGGCAGAGGGGTGATATGAATTTTTAAATTTGTTAAATAAAAAAAAAAATATATACACATCTTAACAATGAAAAATAAAAATTATCTTTCATTAGACTTTTTTTTCAAATCATTATTATTGTTTAAAAACAAATATGAACTTTCATTTATAGTCAATATAAATATATTAATAAACAAAAGGAGAATATCATTGGATCAATGATCTTATATACATATATCTATATACATATATATAAAATGTATAAATATATATAAACAAATGGATATATAAATAAATAATATTATGTATAATAATTTACTTACGCCAAAATTTTTTTAGTTGATCAAGAAAACGGATACGTATGAGTCCAAACTCCACCAGCGTACGAAATAAGATTCCAATGGCTCGCGTGCTACATTGTTTATTTAATAAACAAGTCAATTTTTGAAAAAAAACTTCTAAAATTTCAATAAATGTCGTTTAAGTAGCTATTGATATTTTCTTCACTAGAAGTTTTTTCTACGATAAAATTTATTCGACTCTTTTTAATGATGAAGTTGAAAAAATTTAATAAACATAATCTACCATTAAAAAATAATAATTAATAAACAATATGAAAATTTGTGAATCATGATTGTTCTACAGGGTTCCCTGCATCATAATTAATATTTACTAAAATTTTCAAATGATTTCTTCAATAAATAAAAAAGTTATTGCAATATATGTTTATAATAATGAAAAATTTTGATAAAAAAAACATTTGTTTATTATTTTTTTTTAAACAATTGTAATGTCCTGCGGTAGGCGCACTAATTTTTTTTATTTTACGTAGGTGGGACGCTTCGCGTCACCTACGTATTGCATTTGTCTAAGAAAAAAAAAAAAGTGTCGTAGCTCCTTAGCCAATAGACCTAGAGACTTCATATTATGATCAAAAGAAGCGTATTTTTAATACCTACAATTCGTATATTTTCGTTTTTTTAAAAAGTAATTATTAAAGCCGTAAATGCTAAAAATATCAAATTTGTCATTTTGTCTTTTTTTTAAAAAAATTAATAACTCTTAAACTATCCATCCGATTAACTTCCACCGACTAATTTAAAGTTTCATTTTATTTTTATCTACAATTTGCCGCAAATATGAACGCGATATCTTAAAAATTGACGAAGATATTGATGATTAATTACAAAATTTTATTTTCGGAGTCACGGAACTGATTAACATTGGAATCTGTCAAAATTATATTGAGGCAGATTAGTCGCACGAAGTTGGCAGCCCTGCTCAGTAAAACGCACTCACACAGATGAACATATTTTTATAATAATATTCCGTAGTAAACAAAACGACATAACCTATGAGCAATATGACATTTATTTAAAAAAAAAAAAAAATGAACCGATTAATAATTGCACATGACCCACCGGAGTATTGAAAATTTTAATTTTCGTCACAAGTAATTTTTTTTTTTTTAATCTTTTAATCTGTATTATATATTCAGGGTATATTTTGATACCCTGAGCTCCATCTTACGCAATAGAAAAGTAATATATTGAGAGGAGCCAGAGATCTTGTCCCCTCAATGATTTTCTGGAGCCGGCACTAATGCCAAGCGGCAGTTCCGCCAATTTTAATAATTAATTGAAATGATAAATTAGTACAATGAGTGATATCGACAGAATCTAAAAAATACAAGGATTTTCATGATACCACTCATGTTATAAAATTTTAATTCGAAATATTTTTAATTAGTCAGCAAAGATCACGTCTTTTACGCTGACCAATAGGAAATAAGTAGACTGAGGAAAATAGGGAATGGACCAGGAGAAAACTGAACGTCCTCGAAGTATCCTCACTTTTCTAAGAGAGTCCCAAACTAGATCGATCGAGATTTTCTAGATCACTCGGTCCGCAGTCTCTGCACCATAACTAGCTCTTCCAGCTCTAACTAAGTTCTACTTCATCGCCGAAGCTCTATTCTTCTAATAAAGACTTAGAAAATTTTAATTTTTCTGAATTAAAACTTAGAAAATTTTAATATTTCTAAATTAAAACTTGGAAAATTTTACAATATCTGAATTTTGACTTAGAAAATTTAATTATTTCTAAATTAAAACTTAGAATATTTTAATAATTTCTGGATTCAATCACTTTGATTATTTTGAATAAATATATATAGCTTTCAGCTATATATTAAGTTGATTAAATTGATTGTAAGTACACTGAGAGAAATTTTAACTAAAAATTAAAATCATGGTTGAATAGAAATTACTATAGTACTTTGTAATTTTTGTTTTAATTCTGGGACTGGCCGCGAGAGTCGGAATTCTACAATAAAATTATGTAAAATGTGTAAAATGTCAAAAAATTGTTGGGTTACTTCAAGCCTCTATACATCGTTATCTATTGCAGATGGACATGGGGTTGAGTGAAGTTTATTATTGAAAATTCAATTCTAAACAATTTATAAAGAATTACTTTTTTTGATTAATCTCTTAGATAATGAGTTATGAGTTAATTAAAATAAAGACATACATGTTTTGTGAAAACAATAAAAATTATTATATGGTTGAATAAAAAATACTGCACAATTTAAAGAATATTCTTATATATATAATAAAAATTATCATGTAGACATATAAAAGTTAGCATAGACTTAAATATTTTTTACTATATAGCTTTGTAAAAATTCTGTTTGTGGGACGAAATAACACAAAGATGGCCGACCGATTGAACAAATGATTGAACTGTCATGTAATTTCAAGCATTTCTACAGCCTTATCTGTTGAAGCTAGGTATGGGGTTAAGCGAGGTTTATTGTTGGTTATTTATTTCTAAACAATTTATCAAGAATAACTTTTTTCTATTTAACAATTAGTTTTCGAGTTTTGAGCGTGTAAACAGAAAAGAAAAAATGTTGCCGGGAATTGATTGCTATTCTCCGTGAATCTAGCACAAACTGCCCAACTTAACACAAAAAATGTCCAACTTTTAAATAAAATTTGTAATAAAATTTAGTAAATTCTAAAACCGGTAGTGGGTAAATTCTCAGTCTGCTAGAATTTACTTGTGAGTGTCGTGAATTTAGTCATTTTTTTAAACAGAAATTACAATAAAATTGTGTAAATTTTATGGCTTAGTAGTGTATATAGTCAATGGCCAGATTTTTTACATAATTTTATTGTAAAAATTATCTATCAATATACGAATAATTCTTATAAATGACGGGGGAACGCAGTTTTTACTATTTATTTTGTAATTTTTTCTTTTACGTTTGTAATTCTTAGTTAATATTTCTCTCAGTGTATATTTTTAATTCAGTTGAAATAATTATAAATCTCTTGGTCAATAGCTTTATTAATTTTATTCAAATCAATTGAACGCTTAGTTTAATAAGTTGTTATAATAAAAAAATTATTAAACAAATAGATATTTTCCGTGAACAATTAAATTACGATTTTTATAAAATAAACCTAGAGTCTGTGTAACGCGAGTGCACCGTACAATTACAAGCACTACGATTTATCATCAATCCGTTTACATAAAAATATAAGTATACTGGCAGATATATTTATATTTATATACACTGATCATTTTATTGGTAAATACAATAATCCCAGTACCAAATAATTAGAAGCCAAGCCAAGGTCAAGTACGTAGGCAACTACAAGGTAGTTTTAATTCAACAATTATTGTAAGTACAAATATTACTTTAATATTTAGTGTTTGTTCGCGGTTTATCAGTGTAATTTTAAGTAAAGTCTCGACGTTTATCAAGTGTTATAATTACGTAATTGTAGAGTCAGTGTTTCATTTATTTTAACAACTAGATTGCTTCTCAATCTAGTTGATTATTCACCGGGTTACGTAATATTTAATTGACGGGTCGTTTCTTTAATATTTCTAATCACTGACTCCGTAATTCACTTGATTTTTCTCTCTTTAAATTATCGACGCGTTGGGCCTTTGTTTTAAGTAAATTTTGAGCGTTTAATATTTTATAATTTATAAGAAATTAAGTTTATTTTGTATGTAATATCTAATTTAAATCATGGCGTTTTTCTAAATATGTAATGTTTTGTCCGAGTATCAAATTTCTTGGGTCTACTTAATTATTTTATTGTTGAATTATATCTGTGTTCGTATTATATTTTCCGTGTCCATTTCAGGTGTCATTTATCCTTTCTAAATTACGCGTCTATCTTCCCAAACCTACCCATTGTATCTTAAGTGAGCAGGGTGATTTGGATTAATTAAAAATATATCAGGCAGGATTATTTTATTCAGTAATAATCAATTATTTGATATTTAATCCGGCTACGATATTTCACAATAATAATGATTTGAAAAAAAAAGTCTAATGAAAGATAATTTTTATTTTTCATTGTTAAGATGTGTATATATTTTTTTTTTTTATTCAACAAATTTAAAAATTCATATCACCCCTCTGCCGTTGGACAATACTTTTACAGTTTTTTGAACGCGTAGCGGGTTATTGCATGTAGACCCTCAATTTACATCTGTACTCCGATTGCTCAATTATTTTAAACACTACTCACAATAACACTTCGCAAGTTGACTTTCAAGGCACTGATTTATATCTCAAGTTAAAATTATTAATTATTAACTCAGAACAAAATAATGATTTTAAGTTTATCAACAATCAAATGAATTTAATAAATTATGAATTTAATTAGAGATTAAAATGATTTTAACCGATACAAGATTTTAATTTTGACTCACGTGTTAATTAGAATAAAAGCTAGGTCTATGAATTTACGTGAGGTAGGTCCAGTTGCCTTGAATGCCAGCGAGAGAAGATAATTAGATCAATTTTAATCAAAAAAGACTGAATTTCATCTCAAGGAAAAAAAGAGTTTTTTTACTACAAAAGAAATTTCACTTATATTCGTTGTTAGTAATCGGTAATCTTTTTTTATGCAGATGTCTGAAATGGTTAAAGGCCGCTGGAAAGAGAGCTCTTCTTGATTCGTCCTTTTCTCAACTCTTATCTCGACACATCTGCAAATGTCATTTCGAACAAACTGCACTTGTTTCTCAGAAAAGGCTGAAAAAAGATGCGTGCCCTACGGTTTTATTACCTGATGGACTGACCAATAATGACCTGGAATTTTTCTGCGCAAAACAAGAAAAAATGGATTCATTCGAACGGTTTAAACGGGATGCAGATATAGTCGACACTGATAGGACTCTATTACCTACATCTACACTTACACCCAGTGTTACACCCACACCTACACTTACACCTACTCCTACATTTACACCTACACCTACTCCTACACTTACATCTACACCTAATCGTATTCCTACACCTGCTTCTACACACGATCTTACACTTACACCTACTCCTACGCCTACATCTACTGAACGAGCCATGACTTCTGACCGCCATAAACGACACTCAGGTAAGTTTTTTTTTATTTTATCAATTTTTCATATAAAATGATTCTATATAATTTTAATGTCAGTTGCAATTAGAAATAGTTTCCCATTTGCTCATGTACTACTTTGTATTCTTATAATCAGCTTTACTTCTCCAGGGTTTCTTGCGATTGACAATTTCTGTAGAAAAAAAAAAAAGTCAATGTAGAAAAAATTGAAATCTAACGCAATATTCAGGATATTTTTATGTATGTTGGTTGATATAGCTAGAGATATCAGATAAATTAATTTTTCCTTGGGATTTTTATTTATTGAAGAGATAAAATACATGTTATTTTATTAAAAAAAAATAATAATGTCCAAGGAAAAGCAGTAGCTAAGGAAAGGATGTAGCTAAGGAATTAATGTTGCCAAAGAATAATTTTTCAAGCAAATATATTTCCTTAAAACATAATTCTTTGACAACCTCAATTCTTTAGCTACTGCTTTTCCTTGGACATTATTATTTTTTAAAAATAAAATAACATGTATTTTATGTATTTAATAAGTAAAAATACCAAGGAAAAATTAATTTATCTGATATCTCTAGCCAAATCAACCAACATACATAAAAATATCCTGAATATTGCGTTAGATTCCAATTTTTTTTTACATTTCAATGTTTAAATTTATTTTATATTTTTTTATCATATTATGTTCTAATTCAGTATCCTTATTAATAAAAAAAACTTTTTCTATTGTATTTAGTGAAGATTATCCCTAATAAGGATTTAAATTTTCCACCTTTTACAATACCGCGCGATAGCTTAGGGGATAAGGCACTCGGTTTAGAATATAGGTTCATAGGTTTAGGTAAAGTCACAGGTTCGTATCCCGGTCGGGACAGCAGTCAAAAAAAAAAAAAAAAAAAAATGAACAATAAGTATAATACTATTGTTTTTTTTTTTTTTTTTTATTTAGCATTGGCAAAAAAAAAACTAAAAATTTCATTTTGTTTTTACATGGTACACTGAAATTTTTAATGTATACACGGAAATTAACAAGTTCTCTTTTTTAAATTACATTGTTGGCGCTTCGATCCCAACTGTCGTGGTGACCATGTAAAAATGAATATTTTTTTCGGTAAATTCCACAAAAAATTTTTCTCGGTGTATGATTTTAATTCATTCAAATGAAAAGCACGTCTGTAATTTTTTTTCATTATCATAAAATGTTAAAGATGACCCATGAAATTAAAGTACCCAATTCAAAGAAAATTTACATGCATTTATTATTTTTTCAAATTAATTTTTCAAAACGTTATTACCAATTTTCCGGTCGAGAAATTTTATTTTTTTATTTTTTTCGCAACGTGTATCCGTTACAGAGGTAAAAAGGTTCTCTAATTTGCGAAAATGCCTTAAATTGAAATTAAAGTATCCAATTCAAAGAAAATTTACATGCATTTATTTTTTTATTAGATTAATTTTTTAAAAATATTATTACCAAATTTCCCGGTCAGACGCAATAATATAATCACAAACAATCATTCCGGTTGATTCTTTATTTTTAATCTTTTGATACCTAACTTTGCAGTTTCTTCATTGAGATCAACCAGAAAAAGTCTGTGGGGAAAACTAAATCTTCCTCAGGATAAAATTTTTAAGCATCCTATCATGAAAACCGTCATGACGAAATTATTGGATCATGAAAATACCATAAAAAGACTTCAATATAAAAATGAAATGGAGAAACTCCGGAGGAAAAATCTTATTGACCCGGAAGAAATAGAAACACCTTTGGTTCGTTGCTTAATTGAAACTCAAATGCGTAATCAGAAGACAACAAAAAACGGTAGGCGATACCCGAAGCCGATAAAAATATTTTGTTTAGGGCAAAAAAAGCGATCTAAGAAAGCGTATGAAAATTTAAATTCGGAGATGCCCCATTGTATACCTTCAGTATCAACTTTAAATAAGTTATCCGCGGATATTATAATCGATGTAGGCCTTAATTCTGCTGTAATACAAGCCTTAAAAAGAAAAGCATCTGAATTATCATTCAAAGACAGACACGTTGTTATAATGTTTGATGAAGTAGCCAATAGGGCAGGATTGTTTTTGCATGAAAAATCAGGCAAAGTTTTAGGTTTTCGTGATTTAGGTACAGAGGGGGGACGTTCGAAAACCATCTGCAAGAAAACGTTGGTTATGATGTTGGGTGGGTTATATAAGCAATTTGTACAACCACTCGGTCTTTGGTTTCCTGGGTCAGTTGTACAAACAGGGGAAATTGTCACGATATTGCCGCACGTTATACGTGCCGTACGTAATTGCGGATTTATTGTAGTCGGGACTGTCTGTGACCAGGGCAGAACAAACGTCGCTGCTCTCAATACTTTAAAGCTCGGTCCGTCCGGAACTCCTAACGATAATTGTTTTTTTCTTGTCGATAATTTGGAAGTTGCGATCTTTTATGACTGGCCTCATCTCCTTAAATGTTTATCGTGTTTATTGCGAGGGGATTGGTGGAAATGGATACAGAAACACTCTTCCAGTGGTAAAAATGTTTGGGATTATCCTGGGCAAAATATTATTTATAACGGTAAATTAGCTCGTTGGCGGGACGTTATAGACATGTTTAAAAAAAGGCAGGCATCCGGATCAACAGGTAAATTAAAATACCGTTATATTTTTCCTTCATCAAGAGATAAGATGAGGGTAAAATATGCTGCCCAGATCTTGAGTGAGTCGACTGCTCGGTATTTGAGGGATGCTTCTCAATCACTTGAGAGCTTATCAAAAGGGTCAATGCAAGAGACAGCCGATGTCATTGCAGACTGGGATAAACTATTTGACTCTGTATTGGGACAAAATGTAGTGAAGAAATATTCCAAGCCTTCGCGAGCCAACCCAACACCATCATCCGGTCATTGCGAGAAGTGGGAATATTATAAAAACAAATTCGAAAACATGAAGTTACTGACATGTGAGGGAACGACCGCGAAAAAGCCTCCTACATTTAAAAATATTGTCACTACGTTAACGAGCTTTCAACGTGTTTGGATTTATCTTCAATCCCAGGGATTCGAAGAGTTTTTTACTCGCCAAACAACTCAAGACCCTCTCGAAAATTTGTTTGGCTTTTTTCGTTCAATTTGCGGTAATAATACCAATCTTGATTGCGTGTTATCACTTTCTTGCATGAAAACCGCATTAATCGTAAATTGTACAAAAAGCTACACAAATAAAAACAATTGTGAGAATGATAGAAGGGAAAAATTGCTAGATTTTGATGATTTGTTTGCTGTTTTAGACGATAATAATGATAATTTAAATAATACGATTGATAACGGAATAATTGATAACGAGCAAACGGAAAATACAAATGAAAACACCTACATTCATGATGGGTGTTTGCTTGGTTCTATACCAATTTTAGAAAATAAAGAACAGATTGATAATGACTCTGAGGATGATGACGATGACAAGCTTCACATTGCAGAAGATCCTGAAAGTGATATTGATGATGATATTCCAGTCTTTCACATTCCGGAAACAGGATCAAAAAGTCTGGAAGATCATATCATGGATACTTGTGAGCTTAGAGACATCGTCATCGCTGAATTCGCGTTAGTAGTTTTTAAAAATATCAAATCATCTTGCCAAAGTTGTTCACGCAGCATGGACTTCTCGCAAAACCCTCTATCACCTCTCATAATCGAGAGTTTTGAAGAAGCTATAACGCAATTTAATATTTTAGTGAAGCCGATTTTACATGAAAATGATGTTGTAATTAAAACCCAAATGTTGTTACACAAGGCTGTTCCTATAAACTGGTTACTTTGTTCCGAACATGACCTGGGAAATATGTTCATTAATTATCTTAGCAAAGAATTAATTAAGGAGTTTTGTCGAACTGTTAATAATGCATTTAGAGAACCGAAAAAAAAGTAAATAATCACAATATAACTGAGACTGAAATAGTAGAAAAAACACGCGTCCTGCAGCCTTTAGTATTATCTTAGAAAATTTAGCGTACGAATATACATACTCCTTTATTCATTCTTTGCAAAGATCATTAATATTTTTTTTTAGTATCGTAATTTTTAACCTAATAGAAAGAAGTATTCGCGGGATATAATAAAATAATTAGAAAAAGCTGTATGCCAAAAAAAGTAATTTTATAAATATTTTTTATGTAAGTTTTTTAAAGTCGATAATATATATTGATAACAGTATAATAATTAAATTTTAAATTCGGAAATAGGAAAAAAAATTGATTTTAAATAAAATTATTTCGTAGTATAATAAAATTAGATTAATTTTATAATTGTAAAATTTTTAGAAATCCTAATTCGATATTTGATTATATATTAACATATATTTATGAATAATTTAAGAAAATTTGATTAAAAATAAAAATAATAGTTGGAGGGGCCAGTCAAAAAATTTATCCATCTATTTTCTTGTAACGTAAACGGAGTTTCCGGGAGTAGAATTAACTTAGGATAGGTATAGAAATTATGTTAAGACTTTATCTTTATTTTTTGCGTTGTTGTCTCCTGATTATTTTATCGCGTTTAAGTTTGATTAAGCAACAAGAGAAGTGAACAGCAAATATAAAATTTCATAATTTCATGGTAAGCATCAATCTATAGTTTAATAATTTTTAAATAAGATTTTTAATTGTCTTACTAATTGGTCTTGTTTGTTTTTTGTTTCAACGATTCCGAGATTAATCTAACGGGTTATATATTCATCACAAAAAGGTAAAAATTGATATGTAATTTCGTTTTTAAAAAAATCGAAAATAACCTTCCTGTCTCTAATGGAATATTTCATTTTTTTTTTTGTTTCATGGAATTCGAGATCACCTTTATGTACCATCATCATTATCCTCATCATTTTGTGATAATTAATAGCAATAAATAATATGAATGATAATAACGACAACATTAAATTCACTTTTTCAACAACTGGAAATCAAAAGAAATTGATAAAAACCCGAGACGTAGGAACTTATGGGTATATCGAAAAAATATAAAAAGGTAAGGAGTTATCTTCAACTCATCACAAGACAAGAGTTTATTATGAAAAATTGAAAATTATATTTTTAATTTAAAAAATTTGAAGTATAATAAAAAAATAAATATGATGATAATAAAAAATAAAATTATCATCTAAAAAATGAATTGATTCGGGAAGATTCTCTTCTTAGCTATATTTTTCCCTGAGACAATATTCAATCTATTTTAATTAAATTTTATTCAAATTTTGTTTTGCAAATTAAAAATTAGAAATTTATTAAAATAAATTAATTTTATTTTAGTTATTATTATTTTTATTCAAAGCACCAGATTTCAGATACGAAAAGCAGGGCAAAAGAGAGACTGTGTCCCTCATTCGTATTGTTTTCTATTATTTTATCCCGGTGCTTCAAAAAAAATAATAACAACTAAAATTAAAATTTTATTTTTCGTCTAATTTTTTAATTTTCCTATTTACAAAATTATAGTTTAATTATTTTGGCCACATTCTTTTCTTAGCTAAATTTGTGCCATAGCTCTATTGTTTTTTTGATGATTATTTTATATTAGAAAAGAAAAAAAAAAATTAATTTCCCGGTCACATCCTTTCCTTAGCTTCATTTTTCCCTTAGATTAATAATTGATATTTAAAAAATTTAATACAAGTAAAATTAATTATTTTGGCCACATTCTTTCCTTAGCTAAATTTGTGCCATAGCTCTATTGTTTTTTTGATGATTATTTTATATTGAAAAAAAAAATTAATTTCCCGGTCACATTCTTTTTTTAGCTTCATTTTTCCTTTAGATTAATAATTCATATTTAAAAAATTTAATACAAGTAAAACTAATTATTTTGGCCACATTCTTTCTTCAGCTAAATTCTCTGGGTCAATTATTCATATTCAAAAAATTAAATATCTGTAAACTAGCTTCATTCTTCCACATTTTTTCCTTAGCTCAATTTGTGCCCTAGCTCCATTTTATTCTTGATTAGTATTACATATTAAGAAAAAATAAAAACCCCTGAAATTATATTTCTTGGCCACATTCTTCCCTCAGCTAAATTTTTCCCTGGATCAATTATTCATATTTGAAAAAATTTATATCCGTCAAATTAATTAATTGTTATAAATTGAATAACTAATAGTTTTTTTTAATTTTTTAACTAGTTTGAATTTCGAAAATTATTTCTAAAAATAATGACGAGCTGACTGAGCGTGATAAAGCTGCTTTATTACCTGCAATACTACAATCAGCAGGAAAACATGGAAAGGAAAAAAACATTTTAATTGTAATTTCAGGTAAATTAGTATCAAAATTAAAAAAATATTCCAATCAGTCTTAAATCTTTTTTCTTTATTTACAGACGGAAACCAAACACATCAGATAAATGAAATGGAAAATTTGTTCATAGGAAGTTATGCGTACGTAACAAGTGCAGACCGGAATCGACTCAAGTTTATCTCAGAAAAAAATGTATTTCACATAATATTTTTTTGTTTATAATAATACGTTGATCATACTCGCCACGGAAGATTTAATTACAAGCTTTCTTGTAATTAATTTATTCAATAAATTAAAATTCTTTTGGCAAGTTTAGCTAAGGAATGAATGTAATCAAAATCACTGTACGCTCATCTTTATCATTCTTTCAGCTTATTTGCCAGAAGGCTCCTAATTTATTGCATAATTTAATTACAAGCAAGCTTGTTATCAATTTCGATGAACTATAATACTATTGGTAAAAGACTCTTAAGAATTAATGTGGCCAAAGAAATTATGAAGTAATCTTGTTTCTAATTAATTTGTTAAATAATGTATGATGTTATTGGAAAGTTAGCCAACGGAAAAATAATTTCATAATTATTTTTGTCATAATTTCTCTGACTACATCAATTCTTTAACTACATCTTTTTTATCGTTTCTTGTTAATAGTATTTTATTTATTCGATGCCATTCAACACAAAAATTATATTTTAAGAAATAATAATTAACAGATAGTGTCATATGTAAATAATCTAGAAAAATAGAAATAACTTACGTCATTATCCACAGAATTAGAGACCTGATATGTTATGAAATTGGCTGATTCTCTGGGAAATTATGCGCTGAGATTAATAAAAGATATATTACATTATACAGATATTATATTATATAATGTAATGTACTACTAATAATATTTCATTTTGTTTTATTTAATCAATGACAAATAAATATAAAAAATATGATATTCGTATAAATATAATAAATATATACCTATACTTTTACCTGAGAGAATTAAAATATTAAAATGACACTAATAATTATTAATCAATTTTCCTATTTGAATAAATATTTTATCTATGTTATATTGTAATTTCTTGTTTAAATAAATAGATAAATTAATAAATAATTAATGAAATAATTATAAATATAAATAAACATACGAATTTATCACTTATTTACAGAAAGCTATAATTTTAACCGATAAGGAAGAATCGAGTCAGATAACGTAGAAATCAAGCAAAGTTATCATATGAATACAAAATGGCGAATTTACTAGACTCAGTCTAGGGTCCCTTGTGGCAAATAAGCCCACATAAAAATACATGTAGTGCTATACCCCTGGAAGAGAGTGAGAGAGCGGGGCCTTTCGGGAAGCTTAGGCCTCAGGCAATATGCCCACACGGAAATAAAATATATAATTTATATATAAAATTATATATAATAATTATATATAACAATTTTATATACTATTGGGCGAAAACGTGTATATAAATTATATAAAATTTATATAAAATTATATATATTTTTTATATAAAATTATATATAAATTTTATCACATTTCCCCCCCCCCCCCCTCAAAATGGCGAATTTACTAGACTCAGTCTAGGGTCCCTTGTGGCAAATAAGCCCACATAAAAATACATGTAGTGCTATACCCCTGGAAGAGAGTGAGAGAGCGGGGCCTTTCGGGAAGCTTAGGCCTCAGGCAATATGCCCACACGGAAATAAAATATATAATTTATATATAAAATTATATATAATAATTATATATAACAATTTTATATACTATTGGGCGAAAACGTGTATATAAATTATATAAAATTTATATAAAATTATATATATTTTTTATATAAAATTATATATAACTTTTATCACATTTCCCCCCCCCCTCACTCCTCTTCTCCCATGAATTGTTTTTATTTAAAAATTTTCTTAAATTTTAATTTAAAAAAATCAAAAACAAATCTTCCGTCAGGATCCCACACGGAAAAAAAATATATAATTTATATATAAAATTATAATCGTAAAATGGCCGACGAGTAACAATGTTTTTTCCACTGCTCTCGTATTAATATACTGATAATCAATAATTATTACATTTTCAAATAAAGAGTGGTATTTTAATTAATTATCTAAGTTGTGCCATCAATAAATACAGTTAAAATTCAATAAATAATTACATCCGTTTGGATTTTTATGGCGTGTTGGTTTAGCAGTAACACAACATAACCTAACTCAGTTGGTTTTAGTAGACTGGTAAGCCACATAGATAATAATAAAAAATTTACAAAGAAAAGAAAAGATCAAGAATTAATTATCTTTTTAACAAGTCGTGATCGGTCAGCTAATCAACGCTTAAGACCTGACGGTTGGGGCAGTGATCTAAACTCAGTGCATGTGTGATATAATAATAATCAGTCCTACAGTTACTTAGTGTGAATCATCGCCGGGACCTGGTGATTGTGAGCGTATACTAACTGCTGTCTGGCATCGACAACACAGTTATTGACATTATCTACATACTAATCCAAACTTGTAGCTAACTTTGGGTGGCGTGAAGTTCATGTAGATTACTGTTTTTGTTTACTAGAGTGACAGCTCTACTATGTCTACTATCAGATCACCACACAGGCGCAGTATGTCGCTTGATGGGTCTGTTGACATTGTCAACAATGAAGATACACAGTCAATTAAAAAAATCAAGTAAAACCATTACAAAGACAAATGTAGATGTAAATAAAATAACCAAACCAATTGGTAGACCACCTAAAAAAACTGATAAAACTGATACATCTTTACTCGATCAAATAAAAATAATGATGGATGAACAAACAAGCTCTATGACCATAAACATGAACACAGCAATTTCGGATTCAGCTGTTAAACTCAATAACAAAATTGATGGTGTTGTCCCACAAGTAGCTAATTTAACTACAGACTTTATTGAGAATTTCAAGCTAATCAAAAGTGAGGTCAACCAAGCTAAACAGGCTGTTACTCAGGTGTGACACAGCTACAAACCAAAACTGACACTCATACTGAACAGATACAAAAAATTTTGGATGATAAAATAAATAGCACTGATAAAAATAATAACAATAGCTCTGAATTAATAAACAGAATGTCGAACATTGTTGTATTTGGTATTCCGGAAGCTGATGGTAATATTAGTGATAAACAACGTCTTGATATGGACAGAGGTAAAGTTGATGAATTGGTTAGTGTTGTGCTCAATAACGTCACACCTTTATTGGGCAAGGTAACCGTTACCTCTTCCCGTATACATCCTTTTTCTGGTACAGTCACCAAGCCCAGAATGACAAAAGTCAGGTTTAATAATATTACTAATAAAGAACTGTTCACACAGAAATTTATAGAGGCAAAGAACAACCATACACTAAAGGATTGGATGAATAGCATTTACATCTCGAACGATTTTGCACCACATTAATTACAACAAAGGAACGTTCTCAGGAAACAGTTGGCTCAGTCAGGCGAGGTCAATTCTTCAGTAAAATTCATCAACGGTCGTTTCAAGATCGTTCAGATAAAGCAACGGAACATTATCAACAACAACAACATGATCAACAATGTCAACAACTCCAACAGTTAGAAATGTGTGATGATATTGCTCTTACACAACAAGTGAATTAATACATAATTATGCATCACCATCATCTACATTTAATTAAAGCATAAATTCTTCGTTTACTCTGCCATCTAGCTTACAAAATAATTCACAACTACACAGTAAAAAAAAGTTGGTAATTCGTTTGTAATTTGTAGACTTCAGTCGTTTGTCAAATTTTTGTTTGTTAATTTAACAAAAAAAAATTTGTAAAATCTTTTGACAAATTTTATTTGTTAATTTTACAAACAAAAAATTTGTAAAATGATTTTACAAACTCCGTTTGTTAATTTTACCAACAAAAAATTTGTAAAATGTTTTTACAAACTCCGTTTGTTAATTTTACAAATTTCGTTTGTTAATTTTACAAATTTTTTTTTGTAAAATCAATTTGTAACATAAAAATGAAGATTTAATGTAAAAATAAGAAGAATATCTGAAAAAATCTTGCATACGGTCGGATTGAGTCGGACGATGTGTGTTTTTATAAGCAGCTGATAATAGACAACACGTGAAGTATTTTTTTTCTTCAAAAACAAATAAATAATTATTAAATTATAATTATAATAAATCAATAATTCGTGTTTTCAATGACTTCATCAAGTAAGTTAATTTAAAGTGATTTATAAATTCCTTCAAGATTATTTATAAATGTTATTTTATATTTTTAATTAATTCTTAATTAATAACATAATAACAATATGCTTGTTGACAATATTTTCGAAGCTACTTACTTGATAATTAATTAATTGTTAAATATCAGGTAATATTGTAAGAATATGAATGGATTAGAAGAATTTCCTGATCAATGTCAATTCTCGAATGTGCTTTTATTATTGTTCAGTATAAAAATGAAAAAAAATGGGTACAGCTTTCAGAGCATTTTACATATGCTGATATCATCCACAAAGTTATTACTGAATATCTAATTTTTTTATTTTATCAAGCAATTGAAAGAACTTCTCATTAATCACTAATATGGAGATGAAATATTTGAATCATACAATGATTTAGGATATTTAACAAAAAAATGTAGAAAAGTTATTGTCAATATTGTGGCAAGTGAACTTTTAAAACATAAAAAAATAACCCAGAGATGTGGTTTTATTTCAAGATAAATTTCATCAACAATGTTTGACTAAAAAATTTGTTGATAATAATTATTAAGTACAAAACGTATACAAAAGTTACAAAGATGGTAGTGTACTTAAAAATAATACATTTTTTCAAATAAATAAAATTTCAATTCATCTACAAATTTATTATGACGAGTTTGAGGTTTGCAACCTTTTGAGTCCGAAAGCAGGTATACACAAAATTGGTGCTTTTTATTATTCCATTTAAAATTTACCTTAACATATGCTTTCAAAATTAGACAATATTCGTTTACTTGCCCTCGGTTATGATTTTGATATTTAAAGTTTTGGTATAAATCCAGTTTTAAAAATAATATAGTTAATGATTCAAAAATTTTAGAAACAGATGGTATATTTATAAAAGGACTTAATTCTTTTGTCAAAGGTAGTTTAATATCTGTAAGTTTTGATAATTTGGGAGGAGCAAAAATAATAGGTATGAATGAATCTTTCGTAGCCACGTATTCTTGTAGAATTTGTAAAATAACTATAAAAGAAGCTAGAAAAAGTGTTTCATTAAATGAAAGTCTGTTGCGAACTAAATCAGAATTTATCTCATTATATCATCAGTTAGAATATTGTAATAATGATACATTTAATTTTTATAGTATAAAAAACAAAAATCTTTGGGTAGAGTTGAAATTTTATGATTTTGTTGATAGTTCAATTGTTGATATATTCCATGACTTTTTAGAGGGTATTTGTCACCGGGATATAAAATATGTACTTAAATATTTGATCAAGATAGGTATTGTCGATCTGTCAAATTTAAATAATAAAATATCAACTTTTGATTATGGCTCACATAATAGATCTAACCATCCATGTCCAATAGATTTAAATAAAAACGCAAAATTAGTAGGTCAGCGTGGTGCTCAAATGTTTTGTTTGATAACTTATTTACCACTTTTTTTAACTGATGAAATAACGAAATTGAATCATGGAGAGTTATTTTATTGTTAATAGAAATTATGAAAATTGTATTTGCTCCAACAATAAGCTATGATATGTTAGATAGACTAACAGTTTTAATTAAAGACCATCATAGTCTTATTATTAATGAATTTAATTCATCATTGATAATGAAAGATCATTTGATAACACATCTTCCAATGATTATAAATAAAATGGGACCACTAAGAATTCATTGGACCATGAAATACGAAAGTAAAAATGGATTTTTAAAAAGTTTCGTATACAAGTTGAAAAATTTCAAAGACATAGCACATACACTGGCTAATCGTCATCAAAAATGTATGCTACAATCATGGAATAATAGAAACTATATTCTGAAGACGAACCACAAATTAACAACACAAAAATAATAAGTTTAAAGTCAAGTGAATTTTGTGATATTATTAACAAAACGTTAAATATAAATTCAAATAATTATATTTCTATAAGTAATAGTGTTGATATTCGAGGTGAACATTTGATAATACAAACATTTATTTGTACATCAAATACTAATAGTTTTCCAACTTTCGGAAAAATCCTTATGATTTTTTCACATAATTTAAAGTTTTATATCATTTGTCAAAGTTGGAAGACAGAAGGTATTTCACCATCATGCTTAGGATATATTGTAGAAAATACTTTTGAATTATGTATACATGAAGTTATCAATCTATACCTCATACAAAAAGTTAGAATATAAACGAGTCTACAGATAAAAAATTAGTTATTGTAACAGATTATTTTTTGTCAATTTTGTAATTGATAAAATAATATTGTATAAATATTCATATATGTACAGAGTGAGTCATTTCATTGTTTAGTTATATGAAAAATAATAAAATTTACGTATCAAAAAATATTATATAAATGAATATACATTTTTTTTTTTGCTTAAACAAAAAAAAAAAAATTTAACAAAAAGTATTTGTAAAATTAACAAACAGCTGTTTGTAAATTTCATTTTACAAACAAAAATTTGTAATTTAACAAACGGCTGTTTGTAAATTTCATTTTACAAACAAAAATTTGTAAAATTAACAAACAGCTGTTTGTAAATTTTATTTTACAAACAAATATTTGTAAAATTAACAAACAATTATTTGTAGACTTAATTTAACAAATAAAATGTTTGTTAAATTAACAAACGTTCTGTTGGTGGACCTAAATTAACAAACTGAATTTGTTAATTTTACCAACTATTTTTTACTGTGTATCAGAAAATTTAAACTCGTTTAACACAATTTGTTCTACTGTCAGTACACTATCACCTATCATTTCACAATCTACATATTCCAACTCTTCTACACTAGATCACGCCTCTCAATGTGAGCTGAATATTTTCTATCAGAATGTCCGTAGTATTAAAAATAAAAAAACTAAAGATATGTACGTTAATTCATTGCAGTGTCAATATGATATTATTGTTGTTACCGAGACGTGGCTTGACGATACGATTTCGTCAGGTCATTTTTTTGAAAACTCAATTTACCAAGTATCCAGGAAAGATAGATCTAAATTGTTCAAAACCAGAGGTGGTGGTGTTCTCATGGCATTAATAAATAATAATTTTAGTCATCATCATATAATCAATCTGCCTAAAGAGATTGATGAAATTATACAGATTGAAGTACTGGGGATATTTGCTGTGCATTTAAATATTATTTATAGATTGTTTGTTATTTATATTCCACCAGATATGATAAACAGTAATAGTAAAATAGTCATTAATTTTATCAAGTTATTTCAGATGTTTTTACTAAAAAATAAAGGTAATATCATAGTTACAGGTGATTTAAACTTGCCAACATTTACAAGTCAGGATATCGACAATAACAAAACGACTAATAATGATAGCATCAATAGAATTGGTGTATGTTGAATTAGTTGGGGTTGCTGGACTGTTGCTATCTTTATCGAACAAAAACACTGTGGGCCTGGATAGACTATCATCGTCAGTTATCAAGATATGTCCTGACGCTTTGGTCTATCCACTCCATTACTTATTTAATTCTATCATAAGCTCTGGTGTCTATCCTAAAGCATGGAAAAAAACAGAGGTAATTCCACTGCATAAAAAAGGTAATTTATTGTTGATTGAAAATTACAGGCAAGTGTCTTTGCTACCCGTTATATCTAAACTCTTTGAAAAAGCGTTGTGCAGTGAGATTATGTCTTTTTAGTATATATTTATCATGCTACCAGCATGGTTTTACCACCAAAAGAAGTACCTGTACTAGTCTGTTGCAGTTCACAGAGTATGTTATACCAAGATTAGATAGTAAAGGTCAAGTTGACGTAATATACACGGACATGTCTAAGGCGTTTGATAGATTAGATTGGATTATTCTTGTCGAAAAACTAATTCTCATTAAACTACCTATCTGTCTTATTAATCTAATCTGGTCCTATCTGACGGACAGGCAAAGTTTCGTGTGTATTGATGGTACGTATTCGTTACCATTTACACCAACATCAGGGGTGCCCCAAGGTTCTATTCTGAGCCCACTTCTTTTTAACATTTACATAAACGACTTGCCAACTTATCTATCGTGTCACACTCTAATTTATGCTGATGATGTGAAACTGTTTTTACCTATTGCCTCAATAACAGACTGTCAATTCCTTCAAAATAACATCAACAAGTTTCTCAGCTGGTGTGTAATGAACAAACTTGATGTCAACATAGATAAATGTAATGTGATGTCTTTCTTTAAAACAAGAACATCAATTAAATTTGATTATCACATGAATAGTAGGCTTTTGAATCGACCTATAGTCATAAATGATCTTGGTGTATCATTTGACAGCAAAATGCTTTTTGATTATCACCTCGTGGGTTTAATAAAGTCGGCTATGTCTGCACTAGGGTTTGTGATTAGAATATCTCAAAGTTTCAATAATCCGGCATCAATTAAGACTTTGTATTTCGCGTTTGTACAGTCTAAATTGGATTATTGTAGTATTATTTGTCAACTGCGTAATAAAAAACAATTAAAATTGTACAATAAAGTAATTAGAAATTTTCAAAAGTTTCTTATATTTAAGATGCATGGCAAATATCCACCAAGGGGTACTGATGACGATACGTTGCACCTGCTGATTGACATGGAGAGCATGAAATTCAGACGTGGAACAGCAATTATCAATTATTTCATCAAATTATTACACGGGGAAATAGATGGCAATGACATCCTGAATGGCATTCGCCTCAATACAATCAATACAAATCTGAGAACTATTTCACCATTTATTATGTCACCTGCTGGTAGCAGGGTATCGTCATCATCCCCAGTAGCTAGAATGGTTAGAGCTACAAATGAGGTGTGTAAAAAAACATTATTATTAAGTAAAATTAAGGAAATGCATACAATTTCACCAAAGTTTGTACTTGAATGTGTTCGTGCATCAAAAAACTCAGGCAATAAATAGATTTTAAGAATTGTTAATAGTTATATGTACACGACTGGTAGCCTAATTAAAATTATGATTAAAAGCGGTTAGCTTAATATATTATTTAATAAGAGAATATAATTATTGTATTTATTGAATATTAACTCAAATATGTATATTTTACTGTAGCCCTTAATATCGGTTACACTGAAAAAACGTTCCCGCTGCAGGCACGGTCTATTAGACCGGTAATGGTAGACCGCTACCGTAGCAGGATGTCCATGTAAATTCTCGGTAAACTGTACTGCTGTGAGAGCAGTACAAAGCACTGCTGTGGCAACTGAATGCGTGCATCTGTATGCGCGGTCAAATACGGTTCGCAACTTTGACATCTCTTATAGGTTAGGATTAAAATTTAGCATTTTTTTAAATGTTTAATTAAACATTTCTTTCAATGTTAAATTAAAAAATTTTTTTTTACGTTAAAAATTAATTTTTTTACATTTTTTATTTACCGGGTAATATCATTTTTATGTTATCATTATAGTTAATGCAATTTCTTTGTTTATTCAATAAGTTAACTTATTATTATTACATGGTAAATTAAAAATGTAAATTTTTTTTTTTTTTATTCTATTTTTTTAATTCTATAATCATATTTATCAATAATTAAAATATTAATAATATACATATATGTAGGAATATGAATTATTCAGGATAGTAATAGGGATTTTTTAGGATAGTAATAAGGAATAAACTCGAGAGGCTTTTATTAATTTAATAGTGAGGTATATTTATTAACTTTTAACCTTCAAAAAACAATACAAAAAGTGTCTTTCGGACTAAGCGTTTTTTCGTCTTACTTATTCACGCACAAGTTACGAACTAACTTTCATCCCTCAAAAACACCATGCACACCGACAACATTCATTCTTTTCAAAACATTCTGCCGATTTCTTTTTGCTTCTAGGATATTTTCTTTTTTATTTTTTCTTATTGTCTTTTCGACCTTACACATTTTTCACAGTCTTAATCCTAATCCTTAACTTTGCTTTACCTTCACATTTGTCGTCACGCCTATCATTTCTACTCACAAACATGCATCTTTCATCCTTCTTTCATCTCTCTCACTCACACTCATTCCACTACTCCTACAACCGGCCGTCCTGCACGACAGCATCGTCCTCGATGCCACCTTCATCTTCGGACATCTCTTCGGTCGTTGTCGCCTTTTCGTCATCGTCTTCTTCTTCTCCTCCTTCTACCTCCACAGCCCATTGTGACCAAGGCTTCATGAAATCAGCGGCCGTACTAGTTTTTATCGGCCCTTCGTGCTCACCAATTTTTTCTACTGCATAGCGATTATTTCTCATGGTCTTTATTACTTTATACGGACAATGTCTCCTTCTTTGTACATCTTTGCATCAATTCTTTTCTTGTTGTAGTATTTCTTATTTTCTTCTTGGATCTTGGACAAAGCTTCCTTTGCCTCCATTCTTATCCGGCTACGATTTTCTTGAAATACCTCAACCAATTCATTGTCTATCAATTGTCTTAAATCGATATCATCTTTCAATTTCATCTTTGTACCAATTAATATTTCAAAAGGAGATCTTCCAATACTCCTATTTGATGCAGCATTTAAAAACTGCTGCAACCTTTCAACATGCTTAAACCACTCCAGGGGGTTCTCCATTGCCAGTTTAGTTAACACCGGAATGGTTCGGTTTATTCTTTCCACCTGGCCATTGCCTCGAGGCACCCCTGTAGTTACCAACACATGTTCTATTCCTTCTTGCTCACAGTATTCGGCAAATACTTTAGAAGTGAACGCCGTTCCTCGATCCGAGATAATTCTTCTCGGATTACCAAATGTTACTGCCTGTTTTTGCAAACGTTTAACTACCTCGTCCGAGGTCGTCGACTTGGTTGGATACAACCATACAAACTTCGTGAATGCATCCACAACTGCAAACAGGTGACAATAGCTCTTTCTTGTTGAAGGAAGCGGGCCCAAATGATCAATATGATACGTGTCCAATGGCACGTCCCCCTTATCTATTGTATTCAAAAACCCCTCACCTTTCCCATGCTTTTTTTCACCCAAAATGCATTGCACACAATTGTCCACGAATTTTTTAACTTTATTTTTCATGTCGGGAAACCAGTACTGTTGCTTTAACACTTGCTCTGTTTTCCCGCTTGCGAAATGTCCTCTTTCATGCGCCATACGCATCACCTCATGTTGCATACCTGCTGGTATCACGAGCAACTCTTTCCCTGCACTCTGACGATATAGTATCTTCTGAGAAGATAGATTAAAATTATTACTCGGTTGCTTCACTTCCGTGTCAATAATTTTTCTTACTGCTGGATCGTCCCACTGACATTTTTTAATTCGTTCCACTAATTCTCTACCACTACTACGTATACACAACACATGCACAGGGTTTCGGCTCAGAGCGTCCACGTGACGCATCGCTGTTCCTGCTCGATGTTCTATTGTGTAATCGTACTGTTCCAACGTTAACGCCCATCTGGCTACTTTAAAATTCAGCTCTTTCTTTTTCATCGTAAAGACAAAAGCTTGACAATCAGTTATTATCTTAAACTGAATGCCCAACAAATAAACTCTGAATTTTTCTAACGCTTTTATCACTGCTAATATCTCCAACTCATAACTGGTATACTTTTCTTGAGTTGGTGATGTCTTCCAACTTGCGAAATAAACTGGGTGAAACTTTTCATCCTCAGAATCTTTCTGCATCAACGCTGCACCTAAACCTTCTCGGCAGGCGTCTGTATGTAGCTGAGTTTCGGCCTCCTGCCGATACAGTTTCAACACTGGTTTATTTATCAAAGACTCTTTTAATTTTTCAAAGGCCAACTCTTGTCGTGGACCAAATGTGAATTTAACGTCATCACGCAACAGATCCGACAACGGCTTTGCAATTAATGAGTATTGGGGTATAAATTTACGGAAATACCCCGTCAACCCCAAAAAACTCTGTATTTTTTTCACCGTGTTAGGCAACGGAAAATTCTTCACCGCCTTCGTCTTATCTTCCGACGGACTGATCCGCCCTTTTTCTACTACGTATCCCAAGTAATTCACCTTGGTTACTAGCAGCTCGCACTTTTTCCAATTGATAATGAGGCCATGACTCCTCGCTGTATTTAGTACTCTTTTTAATTTTTCGGCACCTTCTTTTTCTGATCCTGCCGGAATAATTAAATCATCTAAATACGTGAGTACAACATTTTCATTAATCAATGTATGGAATATCGCTCGAATAAACGTTTGGAATACTGATGGCGAAATGCTCATGCCAAACGGTACCATTAAAAACTCGTATTGACCGTCGGGCGTGACAAACGCCGTATATTTCACACTATCTTCTTCAATCGGCACATGGAAAAATCCATCTTTCAGATCTAGCGTACTGAAAACACTTGCATCTTGCAGTCTGTCTAGTTGGTCCTCTATTAGTGGCAATGGATTTCTGTCTCTGATTATCTTTTTATTTAACCAACGATAATCCACACAGAGACGTGTCTCTCCATTTTTTTTCATCACAGGCACCACTGGACTTGCATATTCAGACGTGCTCTTTCTTATTATTCCCCGTCTCTCCCAGTCATTCGTTATTTCGTTAATCTTTATTCTCTGCTCCGCAGGCAGTCTCCTGGGACGCTGATTGACTGGGACGTCATCTTTAAGGATTATTCTCATTTTTACATTTGTTTCCTCTGTTTTCTGAGGTACATATGCTTCTACTAACTCTTTAATTTCTTCTTTAATACGTTTGTCTCTTACGTGTGCTAACGACAAATCGCTTTCTTGATTCTCGACGTCATTAACTTTGATATGCAAAATTGATTGCCAACCTATGTCATCCGAGTGTACTTCGACCTCCGTCGATTTCTTCGGCTTGACCGTGGCCTGTCTATTGACCCAATTGACCTCAGCTACTTCTGATAATTCACCTCCAATTAATAGATCATAACCCATCCAATTATCGGGCACAATGTCGATGTTAAACCAAAATAGTAATCCATCAATTTCTATTTCTGTTTTAAATCGACCCAATGTCGTCATCTCAGCTGATCCCATGCCATTGAATGTCAACGTCTTCTTTTCTAAGGGCGGAGCTCCAAGACGAACATACAAGCTCGCGCTAGCCACATGCAGATCACTACCAGAGTCTATTATGGCATTGACCGACTGACCCAATATTTTAACGTTTTTATACGTCTTTTTGTCTGTATGGTCTATTTTATCCACTCGCACCTTTGGCTTATCACTTTCTTTTTTTTGTTCAACTGATTTGGTGCACTCTGGGGCAATATGACCCAGTTCATTACATTTAAAACATTTCTTCCCTTTATTTTGATCAGGGCACTCTTTAGCGAAATGTTCTTTGCTACCACACACATAACATTTCTTTAGTTTTCTGTCATTGCTCTTCTCCCCATCGGGGACCGTTTTCTTTAATTTTTCATTATCTGGCAGTTTCTTTACGACTCTATTCTTTTGGCTGTTACCTTTCAGTTCTTCGTACAGCCTCATTTTCTCACGCAATTCTTTAATTGTCTTTGCGCCGTAAAGTACTGCTTTGTGTGATTCATCATCTTTTATGCCAGCAACAATATATCTTATAATTACGTTTGTCTCCATTCCCGGAGCATGACTCGCAATTTCTGTTGCACGGTACACATAAGCCAGAAATGTTTCTTCTTTTCTCTTCTCAATAGATGCTAACTGCTGATGCACCTTGCCGCTGTCCATGGTATCTGCGAACTCTTCCAGTAGCAGCTCTTTCCATCTGCTCCACGCCTTCGCACTCACACTTCTCATGTACATCATGGCTGCGCCTTGCAACAACCTCTCTGCATATATTTTTTTATATAGGTCAGACCATTCATATTCGTCTGCTGCTTGAAGAAATCTGTTGAGCCATTACTGCAAATTTTCTCCTTTTTCACCACTGAATTTCTCAAGAGAGTCTATCACCTCGTCCAACCGGACCACTGGTCTCTTCTCTCTTCTTTCAGTTTTTTCTCGTCTTCTAGGTCGAGGAACTTCTTCCTCGCTCTCGGAGTCACTCTCTGATGACGTGGTGTGATTTGTGTACGCTTTGCGTAACCTCTCACGCAACTCTGCGCTTCGGCCAAACCTGCTCAACCCACGTTTAGTGAGCTCGTCTTTGAGTTGTAACTTAGACATCTCGTCAATGAATCGGTCGTCAAACCCTTCATTTTGACTTCCGTCATCACTACTTTTGTCACTCTCGTCACCACTTTGATTGTTTGGTCTGGTACCTTTTTTGCTTTTGCCTTTGTCATCAGGCTCCACCAAAGCCTTTTTGAGTCTTTGCACCAAAACAGCTTTTGCGCCCTTGCTTGACCTACCCAGGTCTTCCAGCCTCTTACGCAATTCTTCTATTGACAACGCTTCTATCTCTAACATTGTCATACCACTGTTTGATGGTCCCTCCATTATGCCAAAGTAAAAACAATCTTCAATATAATATTGTTCCGTCGGAAAGAGAGGTAAGCGAGAAGAGAGAGAGAAAGAAAAAGATAAATTTTATTTGAGAAAAAATAAGTTTGAAATTGTAAACTAAAATCAAAAAAAATATATAAAACATACAACACATTGAGGTAGCGAGTCTAATCCTCTGACGGCACGAGCCGATGCCGACTAATCCCTCAAACTGACAACGTTTGCCATTAGAAAAATGTTGCAGTTTGAGGACAATGAGGATTAGGCCGCTGACCTCGAAGACCACCCAGTCTTTCGAGGAATACCATAAAATACATTTAAAACATTTGGAAGTTTGTCGGGTCCAAGCGACGCTTGGTTATACAGGCGTCGTTTGGCCTTCTAGAATTTTCCAGATTTTTCATTACTAAGGCCCAGAAGCTGGTGAGCGTCCTGGACCTTTTTTCTAAATCAGTTGCATTTGCAAACCCGTAGACTACAGAGCTCTCTCTTGTCACTTGCTATTATAAAAATCAACTTAAATAATTTCAAGTTTAATAAAATAAAATTAAATTAATTTCATTAATAAATTAAATAATAACATAAAATTTAAATAATGATTTACATGATAATAATTAAAATTAAACAGTAAAAAACGAAAAATATCATTGTGTTAATTATTTAAATTAACTACCCTCAACTCCTTACTCGATATAAATCCCTTAACGGGCAATATATCCAACATTTTTTGGTGCCGAAACCAGGGACATTTAGATTAAATAAATTAAATAAAATAATATATTTATCAAAAAACAAAAAAATATACAAATTAAGTGAAGTAATTTAATTTAACCGAGTGACAAGTGCGTACATTTGTGTAACTTATACACTCATAATAAATATATATACAAAATATATTTATTATACTATAAACAATTTGAACAATTATATTCAAACAATATAAATTAATCAAAGTTAAAGTGACAGCATTTCATTTTTGCGCAAATAATATTAAACTAACAATTAAAATATATATAATATATTTATTATAAACAGTAAGACAAGTGACAAGTGCCACAAACGATTATCAAAACTTGAATTATACATACGTATATACAGACACATACATGCATATATGCACTGACACGTATACACTCAACATATACGTGTGCATAGACACATATACACTCAATGTATACGTGCGCATAAACGCAACTACGCACAAATCTCAAGTGATAGATAATTGTTGTCAACTATTATAAGTAATGAACAATAAATCTAAAGAACAATTTAGATAAAATAAATAAAAATAAAAAGTGATCAATATAACTTAATAATTATATTTGTGTTAAATATAACTATGAAACATTATTATAAAATTCACACATAAACATTTGTGCATAAATCATAATTGAATAATATAATTTTCAGTAATTATATTTGTGTAAAAAAAAATAATTAAAAAGATAAACAACAACGTGATCCATCCAGCCAGAGGTCATTGAGTCAGCAAACCTGCAGACGGTCAAGTTCTACCAGCTCGAATCAAGGATCAACAAACGGCAAGTCTTTTGAATTTTTATCAATTAGAATATATGTGCGATAACCCCAAATAATCAATTAATTATTAAATAATCGAATTAATACGTTTGAGATGTTTTTTAAATAACCGCTATAATCAATTTGATGATTACGGCCTGAAATTATTACAATTATCGAAGTGCTCAGTTGATCATTTGTTTAGTAAAAATCGAATAAATTAAAAAAAAAAAAAATTGAAAGTCAACAATTATTGCTTAAAAAATTAAATATTTAGGAAAATTAAATGTCAGATAATCCAATTAATTAATTGAATTATCAATCAAATTATAAAATTAATAAATAATAAGTGAATAATCAATTGAACAATTAAATAATCGAATAATTAAAATAACCAAATAGTAACAATTACGTAATTGAAAATCGAACATAATCGAAGAATTAAAAAATAAATAAATTATTAAAGAATTCAAAAAAATATCGACGAATAATCGTGATCAATCGATAATCGAGAGATCATAAATAATTAATCGATAATCGAGCAATCGATTATTGATACGATCGATACTGGCGCTCGGAACATCATCGCATTCAATTCTTCGATAGAATTACAATTTTGCTATCCGTTTTTAAAAAACTAAATTAATTGATCAATCGTTTACAGTTAAACTTAGTTGCCTTTTACGTAAGTTAAATGTCTAACGATTGTACAAAAAAAATTAAAGAAACACAATTAATAAAGTATCGTAATAAATTCTAATAAAAAACAATTTAAATTTTATTAATCAAATTTAATATCGAGCAATTGATAAAATATATTTGAAATTGTATCGAGTTGAGTGCGTTGATTTTTGACGTCCGTTATCGTATTGTCAATAAAATAATCGAATATGGTGAATATAAGGACCATCGCCCAAAAAAGGGCAACTTTGAAAACTCAGATGACGACCCTCCGGAATTTAATGGACACCGAGTCTATCGAAGAGACAAACATTCGATTACGCATGAATCGAATTACCGAATTATACAAAGAATACGAAATACTCCACGACGAGGCGACGTTCGTGGAGCCGGATAACGAAAACCATCAAGTCGAATATGACATAATACTTGAACGATACTTTACGTTAGCAACTAAGGTAGAATTAATTTCGCAATCAATCGAAGCAACTTCCGTTCCTCCAGAAAACATTCAAAAGAAAAGCAAAATCAAATTACCACAAACTCAGATCCCAAAGTTCAATGGAGAATTTGAGAATTGGTTGTCATTTAAAAATGCCTTTCAAGCTATAATTAGAGCACCTACAGAATTAGACGAAATCGATAAATTCCGTCTTCTTGATGATGCCATAATTGGTGAGGCAAAAAAGAAAATTGCAAATTACCCAATTGCCGAATCAAGTTTCGAAAAGGCTTGGGCGACTTTAGAACGGGCTTATGAAGTCAAAAGAATAATTATCTCGCGCCATATAGCATCGTTGATTAATTTGCCCGCCCAAGATAAAGCATCTACCGAAGGTTTAAACAATCTTGTTGATCAATTAAGACTTAACGTAACATGTCTCGAAGCTTTGAACGTACATGTTGGTCCGGAAATGCTCATCGGTCTTTTAGAGTGTAAGTTGCATAGATCCACTGGTCAAAAGTGGGTCAACACACTCGAACGAGACACATTTCCCACTCTGGATTCTCTCTGTGATTTTTTGACTAACGAAGCAATTTGTTTAGCGCAATTCAAGAGAAAAGAATCCGATATTACCGAATCAAGTGAAAAAGTTCAGCCTCCGTCTAAGAAGAGGCGTTTTAATAATAAACCAACAAATAAACCAACAAATAAACCAAATAACACTAATACTCATTCGACATTTGCAATCAGCACGTCCAATAATTGCGTCATTTGTAACGACCGGCAACACCCTCTATACACGTGCGAAAATTTTAAAAAATTATCTGTGCCGGAAAGACGTGAGATCGTAAAAAAAGCTAATCTATGTGAAGTTTCTCTTCGCTATCACAGAGGTGAATGCTATCTAAAAAATTGCAGGTTATGTAACAAAAAACATAACATACATTTGCATGAAGATATCCCAGTCTCTTCAAACAGAGAGACTAAGTCCAAAAATGCAGAGAAAAAGAAAGAGTGACTAGCCGGAGAAATTCCTAACGAGCAGGGCACATGTCTAATGACGCGATCACTAAAGCCAGCTGTTCCTCTGCTGACTAGTGCTGTAGTGAGAGCCAAGGGCAGTTCACAAAAATTCATCTTTTGTCGAACTCTTCTAGACACCTGCTCGACCGCTAATTTTATTACTCATAGGCTAGCCTCTCGTTTGAATTTACCGATGAAAAAATGCTCTATCCCTATCAACGGTCTAAATTCAATGACAACCATGACACAAGGTACGTTAGAGTTGACAATTTATGCGCACTCTAGTGACTTTCATCAAACTCTTACATTTTTCTCCATACCAGAAATTGTAAGTATGTCACCCCGAACTTTTCATGACACAAATTTAAAAATACCAAAAAATATAAGATTAGCAGATCCTAAATTTTATATGCCACAGCCAATAGATATGTTGATAGGAGCCGAGCCGACTCTATCTTTGATGTCGGTCGGTCAACATAAATTATCAACTGAAAATTATCAAATTTGTGTACAAAAAACTTTATTAGGTTGGATTGTGGCAGGGACCTCGAGGACTACAGATCAACCTGAGTCCCTATCTTGTCAGCTAACTCGGCTTGAGAAGCAATTAACCGACTTTTGGAGGTTAGAAGAAATCAGTTTTGAAAAACCGAAGGCTGAACAAGATATGTTATGCGAGAACCATTTTATTAATAATATTTCACGGGACCCTAGCGGTAGATATATCGTGAGGTTACCATTTATCAAGGGTGATCACACTCTTGGCGATTCTAGGTCAGCTGCCTATAGGCGCTTCCATACCCTAGAAAATAAATTTCGATCCAACAAAGAATTAAAATTCGAATATTATAAGGTCATGCAGGAGTATATTGATCTCGGTCATATGTCACCTGTCTCAGATGACTCTGATCATAATTATTTTTTACCACATCATGCGGTCATTAAGGCATCAAGCTCGACCACCAAGGTTAGAGTGGTCTTCGATGCGTCCGCAAAATCGAACAATAATAAATCATTAAATGACATATTGATGGCTGACCCGACCATTCAAGACACGATTTTCAATCAGCTGCTCAAATTTCGTTCTCACAGATACGTCATTACTGCTGACATTGAGAAAATGTATCGCCTTATCGTATTGCATAAAGATGACCGCGCGTACCAAAGAATACTTTGGCGCGTAGATGATCAAATAAAAATTTTCGAATTAAATACAGTCACTTTCGGAGTGACGTCGTCTCCTTTCCTTGCCATTCGTGTCATTCATCAATTAGCAAATGACGAGTCAGACCGTTTTCCACGGGCTGCTCATATTTTAAAAAATGATTTATATGTGGACGATCTTTTAACTGGTGCTAGTACGCTCGAAGAAACGCGTCAGCTCCGAGATGAAATAATCAGTTTATTGAAATGTGGTCAATTTAATATTCGTCAATGGGCCTCCAATGACTCAAAAATTGTGTCAGATTTGTCAAATGTTAATATTAATTCCAATTTTTCACTTGATAAAGACTGTACATTAAAAACCCTTGGAATCGCATGGGAAACTAAACCTGATGTGATTCGATACTCAGTCAATTCCATTCAGATACCGGAAAAGGTTACTAAAAGAAATATTTTATCAGAAATTGCCAAAATATTTGATCCACTAGGCCTAGTTGGACCAGTTGTCTTGCACGCAAAAAAGATTATGCAAGACATCTGGCAGGCCAAGGTTGAGTGGGATGAATCAGTCCCTATTCATCTATATACACTATGGCAGACTTTTGTCAAGGAATTGAATTATTTAAATAATATTTCCTTTGATCGTCATATTTTGACTGACATATGTTGTGACGTTCAGGTCCATGGTTTTTGTGACGCCAGTAACATCGGTTACGGCGCATGTCTTTTTTTGAGAGCCACGTTACCAGACCAGTCAGTGCATTGTCGGCTACTTTGTGCTAAATCCAGAGTAGCCCCCTTAAAATTAATAACAATACCTCGTCTCGAGCTTTGTGGAGCTCAGGTATTGGCTCAATTGTATAATGAAGCTTCCAGCTCATTTAAATTTGTGCCTTCAAAAATAATCTTCTGGTGCGACTCCACCATTGTTTTACACTGGTTGAAGACTCCTCCTAATTTATTAAATATATACGTTGCCAACCGAGTAGCAAATATTCAATTCGGAAAAAAGCTTGTTACGACATGTCAAATCTGAAGACAACCAGCTGGATGCACTATCGAGGTCAGCTGCCTAAAGCTTTAGTCGAAATAAACAATGGAGCTTCGCCCCTCGTGGCTACCAGTAAAGCCGAATCAATGGCCTGTCAATTGAAATTCTCGACAACCAAGTTAGAGTATAAAAAGAACGTCTGTCTTTTGATTTCTGAACCACATTTTTTCAATTATCAATACTCTAATGCAGAATTGTTCATCGTATCAAAATTATTGAGAACTTATGCATACGTTAAAAGATTTATTCAGGCCCTTAAATGGCGTCGTTTGTTTAACAATGAATCAATTCGTCTTACCGCAACAATTATTCTCGAGTCAAAGTGTTGCTCGCATAGCCTTAATTTTCGCCCGGCGTACTTTGAGACGAAATTAAAATTTGCAATTCTCAAATACAAAATAAAAAATCACGTTTTAATAATATGTGTCCCTTTCTTGATGACAAGGGCCTCGTGGAGGTAGGAGGTCGTCTAAAACGAGCTAATATTACTTATAATCAAAAGCATCCTATTTTATTACCGTCAAAAATTATTTTACCGATTTAATTATAAAAGACATCCATCTTCGGCAACTTCATTCAGTTACACCACTCTGGAATGCAATGCGTCAACTTTTCTGGGTACTTGACGGAAGAAATCAAGTACGTCAAGTCATACGAAAATGCATGACTTGTTTTCGCTTTGTCACTGAAGCAGAAAAATTCAAAATGGCTGACTTACCCGAAGATAGAGTAAACGCAAGAAATGTCTTTAAAATTGTGGGTGTCGATTATTGTGGCCCTTTTTTTATTAAAGAGAAAAAATTCCGTAACACTACTAGAGTAAAAATATATGTCTGTGTTTTTGTATGCATGTCTGTCAAGGCAGTGCACCTAGAGGTGGTTAGTGACCTAACGACTGAAGGTTTTTTAGGAGCGTTGCGTCGATTTATTGCGAGACGTGGTACACCGGCTAAAATATACTCAGACAACGGTACTAATTTTGTCGGAGCTAAAAATCAATTAAAAGAATTATATGCACTATTAAATTCTGAGGAGCATCAGCATCTGGTTTATAAGTTTGCGTCTTACACACACACCAAGAATATCTTGGAATTTTATTCCACCATTATCGCCACATCAAGGTGGACTGTGGGAATCCACAGTGAAATTATTTAAATATCATCTCAAACGGGCCATAGGTGAATCAATGTTCACTTATGAAGTATTTACGACTTTTACTACTGAGGTAGAGGGTGTTTTAAATTCAAGACCTCTCACTCCGATGTCTTCCGATCCTAACGATCTTAACGTCCTCACACCTGCACATATTCTAATCGGTGAACCCATTCGAAACTTGCCGGAACAAGACTACACCGAGACTCCTACTAATAGATTATCAGCCTGGGAGCATATCACAAAAATGCGACAACATTTTTGGGCTCGTTGGCATACTGAATATCTACATGAGTTACAGAAAAGACACAAATGGGCCAACGACACTGCTAATATCAAAGTTGGTGAAATTGTTATCATCGTTGATAAAAATGCTCCCTGTACCAGCTGGCCACTCGGACGAGTGGTCGATGTCTACCCAGGGGATGACCAGGTGGTCAGAACGGCAGTAGTGAAGACAGCTACTGGAGTCTACACTCGATCAGTCACGTTGCTGTGCCCACTGCCATTCAATGACGTCACACCAATTCCAGACTAATAACCACTAAATTTTTGTTGTCTTCTCTTATTATGTAATCTGTTACAGGAAGAATCGGAACCAGTAAAAATTAAAATTAAAAAAAAAAAATAAATTTAATAATAATAATTAGGATATTTCAATGTATAATATGCTAAATTCAATTAATCATATTGCTAGGTAATTATTTAATCTAGAATCATGTTATTCGGAGCTAACATCATAAATCAATAATTCAATCAATTAGAGTCTCGATTTGATCATTTTCAATTGATAATTAGAAATTATATTTTCAATTTTTCTAAATGACCAATCTTAATTTGATTATATTTTCAATTTTTAAACTATCGATTGTCATAATTCAATTTATTATAATATGTTTGTAATTAATATATTAGGAATATAAGATAGTGTACTGGCCAGGTTTTACCATGGTTTCCCTGAGCCTTTTACGGAATCGGGTAAACTCAAAAAGACGATGCCATGGGTGCATAAGCACATCGCACTTATACTGATAATTATTATATCAAATTATCAAATATAAAATTACTTTTTTATCATCATGTATCAACTGTTAAATAAGTTTAATTTTAAATACAATATTTGAGTTGATCGTGTACTCTCTCAACGGGGGGAGTATGTTCCGTCGGAAAGAGAGGTAAGCGAGAAGAGAGAGAGAAAGAAAAAGATAAATTTTATTTGAGAAAAAATAAGTTTGAAATTGTAAACTAAAATAAAAAAAAATATATAAAACATACAACACATTGAGGTAGCTAGTCTAATCCTCTGACGGCACGAGCCGATGCCGACTAATCCCTCAAACTGACAACGTTTGCCATTAGAAAAATGTTGCAGTTTGAGGACAATGAGGATTAGGCCGCTGACCTCGAAGACCACCCAGTCTTTCGAGGAATACCATAAAATACATTTGAAACATTTGGAAGTTTGTCGGGTCCAAGCGACGCTTGGTTATACAGGCGTCGTTTGGCCTTCTAGAATTTTCCAGATTTTTCATTACTAAGGCCCAGAAGCTGGTTAGCGTCCTGGACCTTTTTTCTAAATCAGTTGCATTTGCAAACCCGTAGACTACAGAGCTCTCTCTTGTCACTTGCTATTATAAAAATCAACTTAAATAATTTCAAGTTTAATAAAATAAAATTAAATTAATTTCATTAATAAATTAAATAATAACATAAAATTTAAATAATAATTTACATGATAATAATTAAAATTAAACAGTAAAAAACGAAAAATATCATTGTGTTAATTATTTAAATTAACTACCCTCAACTCCTTACTCGATATAAATCCCTTAACGGGCAATATATCCAACAAATATAATCACTAATTTTATAAAACTCACTCGCGAAGTTAACCGATACGTATCCACGGCAATCCCGGTTCAGCCCCCAATTGTAGGAATATGAATTATTCAGGATAGTAATAGGGATTTTTTAGGATAGTAATAAGGAATAAACTCGAGAGGCTTTTATTAATTTAATAGTGAGGTATATTTATTAACTTTTAACCTTCAAAAAACAATACAAAAAGTGTCTTTCGGACTAAGCGTTTTTTCGTCTTACTTATTCACGCACAAGTTACGAACTAACTTTCATCCCTCAAAAACACCATGCACACCGACAACATTCATTCTTTTCAAAACATTCTGCCGATTTCTTTTTGCTTCTAGGATATTTTCTTTTTTATTTTTTCTTATTGTCTTTTCGACCTTACACATTTTTCACAGTCTTAATCCTAATCCTTAACTTTGCTTTACCTTCACATTTGTCGTCACGCCTATCATTTCTACTCACAAACATGCATCTTTCATCCTTCTTTCATCTCTCTCACTCACACTCATTCCACTACTCCTACATATATTTATCATTCAATTTATCGAATGAGTCTTTACGTGTCATACAGCTATTCTTTGTACCGCTCATACGCCTAAACTCATCAACAGTAAAGTCTACCGCTGCAGCAGCAGTGCTGTACTGCTGTGAGAGCAGTACAGAAATTCCAAGCTGGATGTACTGCTCTCACAGCAGTACAGCGTTTCGCAGTCTACTTTACTGCTACGGCAGCAGGAACGTACCGTGCCTGCAGCGAAAACGTTTTTTCAGTGTATATACTGTTGGGCTAATGAAACAAATAAATAAATAAATAAATAAATAATTATATATAACAATGATATATACTATTGGGCGAAAACGTGTATATAATTTATATAAAATTTATATATAACGATTATATATAATAGTTTATATAAAATTATATATATTACGGAGGCTAGGAGCCATAGGCTCAGCCGCAGTCTTGAATTCATCGGCGAAAAAAAAAAAACGCTCATAACTTACGAACTAAGTAACCGAGAGACTTCGTACTAGGCTCAAAAGAAGCGCATTAAAAAACTCTATCGCCCGCGTAATAGGTTTTTTGCTCTATTGATAATAGTTTTTAATCAAAAAATTAAAATGTAAATTTTGAAAAATTTTTTTTTCTTACTTAAAAATTTGTGGTGTCTAAACTATCCATCAGAGGGTATTTATCACCGAAGGTTTTTTGTTCGTAAATCTTTTCTGTTATTATTTCATTATTCTTAAATTATTATTTATGTAACTTAAAATAGTACATACGTTTTTATGTGAAAATTTTACAAGTTATAAAAACGGCGCAATAAATAACTCGACGCAAAATCATAGTAGAGACTTCGTATTAGGCTCAGTTTATGTGTCTCAGAAAACTCTATCGCCCGCTTTGCAAAATCCCATTCCATTTATAATAGTTTTTTGAGAAAAAAAAAAAAAACTATAAAATTGAAAAAAAAAATTCCGATATTTAATTTTTTTTCTCGAAAACCGTTGATGAGAGAGAAAAAAACCCCTAATGCCGTCACTAGATTTTTTTGAGGCGCATAATTTGAGCCTAATACGAACTCCCTATCTTGATTATAACAAAAGCTCGCCGAAAAAAAACTGAAAAACGGCGCAATGAATAACTCAACGCGAAATCAAAAGAGAGACTTCGTATAAGGCTTATATTATGCGTCTCAAAAAACTCTATCGCCCGCATAATGGGTTTTTTCCCCTATCTATAATAGTTTTTGAGAAAAAAAAAAAAACTTCAAAATTTGACAAAAAATTCGGATATTTAATTTTTTTGCTCGAAAACTGTTATTGAGAGAAAAAAAGAACCCCCAATGCCGTCACTAGATTTTTTTAAGGCGCATAATTTGAGCCTAATACGAACTTCCTATCTTGATTATAACAAAAGTTATGACTCGCCGAAAAAAAAATCAAAAAAACGGACCAAAAAATGTCATCATAGAGTTGAAATAAAATGTTTATAAGGCTCCAAAAAAAGCCTTGATTCGAGTAATGTTATTGTTGGTAAACCGTTAAATTATATTTCAGCAATAATTTGAAATAATCATGGCCCTAGCCGGAGTATTGAAAATTTTTAATTTTCAACGGGTAACGCGGGCCACACGCCCCAACAAACGTTACCAGGTCTTTTTTTTTATATAAAATTTCCTTCCGCCTCTCCCTCCAGTTTTTATTCAAAATTATCTTCAAATTTTAATTTTCAACAAATCGCTCCACGATTCTGGGAGGCTTTATCGAAGTCAAATCTTATGATAGATTATTGTAAAAATATAAATAAGAATATGACTTTTCTCAATTTTTTTACTTTGTTGTTTTAATCATAATTCTATTACTGACTTTTATTCAAATATATAAAATTTTAATTTTAGCATCTCTTTGTTCATATTTTTATGAAAAAAAAGATGAAATCGGTATTAAAAGCACAAAGTAAAAAATTGAGAGAAGTCATATTCTTATTTATATTTTTACAAAAATCTATCATAAGATTTGTGGCTTCGAGGTAAAGTACTTGCCTCCCAACCAGAAGGGCCCGGGTTCGAATCCTGATGGAAGATTTGTTTTTGATTTTTTTAAATTAAAATTTAAGATAATTTTTAAATAAAAACAATTCATGAGAGGGGCGAAAGGGGTGGGGGGGAAATGTGATAAAATTTATATATAATTTTATAAAAAAAATATATATAATTTTATATAAACTATTATATATAATCGTTATATATAAATTTTATATAAATTATATACACGTTTTCGCCCAATAGTATATATAATTGATATATATAATTATTATATATAATTTTATATATAAATTAAAAAAAAATAAATTATAAAAAATAAATAAATTATAAAGACGTCAAGTCCATATCTTTTGATTGAGCGATCAAAAAAAAATAATAACAACACCCCCGTTTTTTTGTAAAAAATAAATTTCTGTCGATTTTGTCGATATTTAAAGTTTTTACCAAGTTGGCGTCCCGCATCTGATGGATTCGCCCGAGAATATTGGTTGGTCATCCTGCTCTATCTGATTAGCAGTATGTCATATGGCAGCGAAAGTTTAAAAAAGGCGTAGCGATGCTGCGCGCACCATACCTTGTTTTTTATCATTTCCTGTGATTTCTAGGGCCTCTCATTATTATTACTAATCAAAATAATAGTTGTATGAAGCGACTCATGTTAAAGATTATAAGTACATTAGTTAACAAATTAACATTGGCAAGCACAACTGTAGTTGCGTACACTGGTTATTGCGCAGGATTGTTTTGCCAATATTTTTGAATCTTTGCTGCGATCTGCGATACTGCAAGGCACGTATGACATTATCAGACATTATCGTCAAACTATCCAACGCTGAACACTGCCTCAAAATATTGCGGGAAAACGTTTGGATATTGCTTTATATTTTATTGTTGTGTGTGTGCTACTACGAAGTTGCCATAATTTATTAATGAAAAAAACCAATCAACGAATTTTGAACTCATCAATTGTCAGTATTTGTAATCATTGTTGAAATAATACATATACAATAATAATACATAATACCTAAATAACAGTATTTTATAAGAATATTATTGATACATATGTATTAGCTTTCAGTGTCTGTACTTTTTACCAAGTTGAACCCAGATGCGATCTGAAATACTTCCGCGAATCTCCAGTCAGTATTTCAGATCACAGTGTGATAAAAATTCTTCATCAATCAACTAGTTATTGAATTTGTAGCTATTGTTGAAATAATATTTATAAAATAATTATAAAATAATAATATTTATTGATAATAGTAATATATAGAGCTTTTAGTGCCCCTAATTTATACAAAGTTAAATCTCGATGCGATCTGAAATACTTCCAAGAATCTCCAGTCGGTATTTCAGATCATAGTGTGACAAAAATTATTCATCAATCAACTCGTTATTGAATTTGTAGCTATTGTTGGAATAATATTTATAAAATAATTATAAAATAATAATATTTATTGATGATAGTAATATATAGAGCTTTTAGTGCCTCTAATTTATACAAAGTTAAATCTCGATGCGATCTGAAATACTTCCACGAATTCCCAGTCAGTATTTTAGATCATAGTGTGACAGAAATTATTCACCAATCAACTAGTTATTGAATTTGTAGCTATTGTTGGAATAATATTTATAAAATAATAATATTTATTGATGATAATTATATATAAAGCTTTTAGTGCCCCTAATTCATACAAAGTTAAATCTCGATGCGATCTGAAATACTTCCAAGAATCTCCAGTCGGTATTTCAGATCATAGTGTGACAAAAATTATTCATCAATCAACTAGTTATTGAATTTGTAGCTATTGTTGGAATAATATTTATGAAATAATTATAAAATAATAATATTTATTGATGATAGTAATACATAGAGCTTTTAGTGCCTCTAATTTATACAAAGTTAAATCTCGATGCGATCTGAAATACTTCCACGAATTCCCAGTCAGTATTTTAGATCATAGTGTGACAGAAATTATTTACCAATCAACTAGTTATATTAAATTTGTAACTATTGTTGGAATAATATTCATAAAATAATAATATTCATTGATGATATTCATATATAGAGCTTCTAGTGCCTCTAATTTATACAAAGTTAAATCTCGATGCGATCTGAAATACTTCTACGAATCGCCAGTCGGTATTTCAGATCATAGTGTGACAAAAATTATTCACTAATCAACTAGTTGATAAATTTCTAGCTATTGTTGGAATAATATTTATAAAATAATAATAATATTTATTGACAATAATAATATATAGAGCTTCTAGTGCCTGTACTGTTTACCAATTTTTGACTCGCCACGATCTGAAATACTTCTGAGAGATATCCATGGCATTATTTTAGACCGCAGCAAGAAAATAATTGGTGTATATACCGAAAAACCTAGCTTCAGACAGTATTTTAGATCGCAGTAAAGTGACTATTGATAGATGGCGTAAAACACCTGCGTGCGCCGTTTGTTGATAAATTTTTTAAAAAGATGCCTTCGTAATGAGAAATTAACGGCCTTGCCACTAAAATCGGTGTCAGTCTGAACTATATAAATTTCTAATGGATTTTTTATTCTTTTATTTCACTTATATTTTTAAAATTATTTTTTTATTTTTTTTTTTTTTCGGTAATACAATCATTTATGAATTGATTGATTATTTTTACTTTTAAGCTGAATGTTTAAACAAAAGAAGTGAAATAATATAGAAAATCAAAAATATAATTTTTGTAAAAAACAAACTCGTTAAAGTTGTTCTTTACGTTAGCTTAGTACTACTGTATATACTGAATTTTTATTCAATTTAACAAAAAAAAATAAAAAATTCAAACAAACGATAATAAATAATTTAGGAGAATTAAAGCTGCCTGTGTTTGAAAAATAAAATCGAAATAAAAAAAGATCACGTTTTATCCTTATTACACAAACAAACTTTAACGCCGCAGTTTTCTTCACAATTCCGAGATTAGGTTTTTCAGACGAAAACTTTCCAGCAAAGATGCAATTTGATGATCACCAATCTTACTATTTTGCATATATCTTGTTATTGGATTAACTTTTCAGCTTGTCTTTAGATGAGCTTGATATTAGATTTTTTGGTATTTGCAGGGTATTTCATATAAATTTTTTTGGAAACGTAAATTATATTTCTGTATTTTTCTGATAACTCCACTTTCTTTTATAGTTAACTCAACACTAGTACAGCTGCACTGAGAAAAATATCCTGCGATTTTTACACAGATTATTGTAAAATTTGGGACCGTGGCCGACATCTGCGAAATACACCATAATTTTGTGTAATTTTTGCATAAATAAAAAATGATTCTACGTTATCTGATGAATCCCATAAAATTTTCATTGACTATATTGTAAGATTTATTATTTCTAAATGAAAACTTATTTCATATGAAAAAATGTAAAGTTTGCATTAAAAAAAAGATAAATTTTGTAATATTTTATTGTTAATTTTACATTTTTTTAAGAGAAATACCGATTATTCCGAGAAAATGAAACACCAGAATAATTTGATGAAAAAAAAACATTTATTCAGTGATCTTTTTGATTTACGTCGTTTAAATTTATTTTTTAAAAATACAAATGTCCAAGGAAAAGCAGTAGCTAAGGAAAAGATGTAGCTAAGGAATTAATGTGACAAAGGAATTATTTCCTTGAAATATAATTTTTTGGCAACCTCAATTTTTTAGCCACATTAATTCCTTAGCTACTGCTTTTCCTTGGACATTTATAAAATATGTGAAATGTCCAAGGAAAAGCAGTAGCTAAGGAAAAGATGTAGCTAAGGAATTAATGTGACTAAGGAATTATTTCCTTGAAACATAATTCTTTGGCAGCCTCAATTCCTTAGCTATTGCTTGTCCTTGGGATTTTTATTTATTTTATAAATAAAATACATGTAAATTTATTTTTTAAAGATACAAATTTCTAAGGAAAAGTAGCTAAGGAAAGGTAGCTGAAAAGACTAAGGAATTATTTCCTTGAAATATAATTTTTTGGCAACCTCAATTCCTTAGCTACATCTTTTCCTTAGCTACTGCTTTTCCTTGGACATTTTTCATTCATTTTATATATAAATTATATTTCAAGGAGATAATTCCTTAGTCACATTAATTCCTTAGCTACATCTTTTCCTTAGCTACTGCTTCTCCTTAGACATTTGTATTTTAAAAAAATAAATTTACATGTATTTTATTTATAAAATAAATAAAAAATGTCCAAGGAAAAGCAGTAGCTAAGGAATTAATGTAGCTAAGGAATTGAGGTTGCCAAAGAATTATGTTTCAAGGAAATAATTCCTTAGTCACATTAATTTCTTAGCTACATCTTTTCCTTAGCTACTGCTTTTCCTTGGACATTTTTTCTTTATTATTTATATAAAATTACATGTTCGTTACTAATTGAAATCATTTGCATCGTGTCAATTACGACTGTCGTGTAAATAAATTTTTTTTTTTGTTTTTCTTTTAGATAAAACTACGGGGTATTTTGTAATTATACCTTTGTTGACGTTATATGTTTTTTATAAGTACGGGTGCCCCGTAAAAATAAATTCTCTATTTTCAAAAGCTTTTAAAATTTGTTTGTTGTCATCAAAAAATAAAAGAAGCCGTAAAAGTACGGCGTCCCCTGTAAATATAAATCGGTAACTTAAAAATTCGTCAATGTTTTGCTAACTTTTTTAGAGTTTTTTTCCGTATTTATAAATTTCTTGATAAACGTTCTATATCTACGGTGTCATACCGGAATATTTGATGATTCATTCACAAATAATCTATATACCCTACATAGAATATAAAATAACTCGTGAATACACCGTAAAATATTCAATGCGCAATGAAATAATTCCGTGATAATTTTATATTTTTTACATCATATTCCCGTAATTATAAATTCCTGAATTTTTACGGTATTCTTTCGTAAATAGTAGTAACCACATGCAGAAAACTTAGTGTAAATAAATAGTTAAATACGGAAATGTCAACTTGGCCCACTTCGTAGTGGTTGCCCCGTAGAATTAACAAAAAAATTCTCTCAGTGTAGTCTATATTTATATCACAGTTATTTCTAGTTTATTTATTTGTTTTTAATTTTTATACTCCATTCATGTTTTAATTTTTTCTATATGTTTATTTCTTTATTAATTTAATTTATCAATTAAAAATGTATTATTTTTTATTTGTCGAATGTCATCCTTGATATGGAAGAAAATTTTCCGACTTTTAAGTTTACGCGCGATGGCTTAGGGGATAACGCACTGGCTTTAGGATTATAGGTTTATATAGGTTTAGGTAGATGTAGGTTCAAATCCCGGTCGGGACAAGCAAAAACAAAAATAAAACAAACAAAACCCGTTAATATTCTGAATAAAAAAAAAATCATTTTTTTTTTTTTTTGTTAATTTAAAATCGTTATATATTATTCAAAAACAAAAAAAAATGTAAATTTTACATGATTCGTCGGTAAAACACCATTTCTACAAAATAAAGGTAATTTCTACAGTTTAACTTTATAAAACAACATTTCTACAAAAAAAATGTAATTCTCGCAGTTTAACTTTGTAAAACAACACTTCTACAAGAAGAATGTAAACTATACTCAAAAATACGTGAAACACTCGATTACTAAAAAAAAAATGAATTCTTACAATATTTCAATACGGTCCCAAATTTTAAATTATTTTCTGTGTAAAAATCGCAGGATATTTTTCTCCATGTGTAATTGAGTTGCTGATGAATAACAATCAATAAATCAATCAATGCAAACGACAACTATTCTTGTTTACCTGGGATAGGCATAAAGAAAAGATTTTTTAATTTCTTCATTTTCAATTTAAAATAGGCTATTTTGGAGTTACATCACATATTTGAGTCCTCTTAAAGAAAAAATTTGTCAGCTGTACCTGATTAATAATCAAAAAAAATTTTTGTCAAATACGCCCTGGTAGAAATATTTCTCCGACTTTTCTCCAACTTTTTTCCAACTTTTCTCCGCCATTTCTCCACCTCTTTACGAAAATGACCCATAGTTGGAGAAATGGCGGACAAATTTCTCCAACCTTTTTCCAGCCAAAAATTTACTCCATTTTTTTCCGACTTTTCTCCAACTTTTTTCCGCCATTTCTCCAACCTGAAATTTATTCCAACTTTTTTCCAACTTTTTTCCAACCTACTTCAACCAAAAATTTACTCCAACTTTTTTTCAACTTCTTTCCAACTTTTCTCCAACCATGGGTCATTTTCGTGAAAAGGTGGAGAAAGTTGGAAAAAAGGCGGAGAAAGTTGGAAAAAGTTGGAGAAATATTTCTACCAGGGGTGCATACGAAATCTGTTTCCTAATAATTTGACGTTTCTATTAAAAAATTATTTATTCGTATTTGATACAATATCGAGTCTTAGATGGAAGTATTGTCGATTATTTTGAATGGACATATCATGAAATTATATTAAGTCTTAGCTGTCTGTCAACCTGATCTTGGAATTGTGAAAAAAACCGCCGCGTTAAAGTTTGTTTGTGTAATAAGGATAAAACGTGATCTTTTTTTATTTCGATATTATTTTTCAAACACAGGCAGCTTTAATTCTCCTAAATTATTTATCATCGTTTGTTTGAATTTTTTATTTTTGTTAAAAATTAATATAAAACTTTAAAGAACAACTTTAATGAGTTTGTTTTTTACAAAAATTATATTTTTGATTTTATATAATTGTATATTATATAATTTTATATAAACTATTATATATAATCGTTATATATAAATTTTATATAAATTATATACACGTTTTCGCCCAATAGTATATATAATTGTTATACATAATTATTATATATAATTTTATATAAAAATTATATATTTTTTTTTCGTGTGGGGAAATTAAGTGACATTTGATTAAATTTAAAAGCTAAGTCATTTGATTAAGGGAGTTCGAACAACACTCGATTATCTTTAACTTTTTATTAAATTTTTAGAGTAGGTTCATGAAATAGTTATCCATCTTATGCCAAAATTTCAGAAGTCTATACCTGCTAGTAAAATAGTTATTAATGTTTAAAGTCAACAACTTTTAACGTGTACGCTAACATAAAAAACAAAAAATGTTAAGAAAAAAACAACATATCTCGAATTTTCACAGTGTTCTTGTTTTCACACCTAAATAAAAAACTATCTGTATAAAACTTTGAAACCTTAGAATAATTGTAGAAAAAAAAAAAATTTTGTGAGCCATCTAGACTAGCAGGTTTATTATGTGTAAACATCTTCGGCGTGTTTCTACGAAAAATTCCTACGAATGCGCAAAGTGGTTAAAAATGAAGTTGAAATATGAAAAAAACGGCTATTTATCGGTTATATGTCGTAAAGTTATTGAAATAACGAATTATTCTCAAATTTAATAATGGCAATCAATAGAGATCGTCGGGGAGAAGAAAATGTTCTTAAAAAAATTTCAATATCTCGAATAGTTTTCAAGTTATAATATTTTTTAAAATTTCGATATATCGATTTTTTTTTATTTATTCATTTAATAATGGAAGTCGATTAAACTCATCAAGGAGAAAAAAAAATCGAATACAATTTTTTGATCGCGCGAATAGTTTTCGAATTATCGATATCTTTCTAATGTTAATGATAATTTTTTTCATAATTGATAATATAATAGAGCTAAGTAAAAAAATAAAGCTAAGTAAAAAATATAGCTAAGTAAAAAATATAGCTAAGTTAAAAATATAGCTAAGTTGAAAATATAGCTGGTAAAATTATGTAGATATTGTGTGTTTGGCTATAAATATATAGCTAAGTAAAAAAAATAGCTAAGTAAAAAATATAGCTGAGTAAAAGATATAGCTGGTAAAATTATGTAGGTATTGTGTGTTTGGCTATAAATATAGCTAAGTAAAAAATATAGCTGAGTAAAAAAAATAGCTAAGCAAAAAATATAGCTAAGTAAAAAATATAGCTAAGTTAAAAATATATAGCTAAGTAAAAAATATAGCTAAGGAAAAATATAGCTAAGTAAAATTATGTAGATATTGTGTGTTTGACTAGAAATATAGCTAAGTAAAAAATATAGCTGAGTAAAAAAAATAGCTAAGTAAAAAATATAGCTAAGTAAAAAACCTAGCGACCAAGTAAAAAAAACTTGGATATATTAATTATTTTCGAAAAAAAAATATATATTCGTGCTTAACAATACGCGACAATCAATAATTAGCAGTTTTTTTGAAAAAAAAAACAAAAATTTCGACTTTTTTTTTTGAGAAAAAAAAATTGTATACATTTAAAAAAAAATATCGATAATTTGATAACTATTCGAGATATAAAAATTTTTATTGGGCTTTTTTTTTAGCTTGGCGAGTTTTATCGATTGCCTTTATTAATATTAAAAAAAAAAACTTAATATATCGAAATATATAAGTTATTATAACTCGAAAACTATTCGCGATATCGAATTTTTTTTTGTTGACTTTTTTTTTTACTTGACGAGATTCATTGATGGCCATTATTAAATTCGAGAATTAATCGTTATTTCAATAACTACACGATTTATAACCGATAAATAGCCGTTTTTTCCATATTTCAACTCCATTTTTAACCACTGCGCATTCGTAGGAATTTTTCCGTATTTTCCCGTAATCGTGAGAAAATTTTCTATAAAACCGAATAAAAACATGTTGTCTCGGTTATGATAATATCTTCTGAAATTCTTCTGTACAATTACAATAATAATTTTCTCTTTCAAACTAACACATCAATGTCTATTTCTTTTTTTTTGAACATAAAATTAGTCAATATTATAAATAAATTATTATTGTATAATGATTCAATATTATGTTTCGAATATCGGAAATATTAATTTATATAAACAATAATAATAGGTATATTAATCTCGTAAATGAAAATACTTGCATATGCATAAGAGTCAAAAAAATTCTTCTCTTCCACCCTAAAATCTTAGTATTCAACAAGACAAACAATTTACTATTTTCATTTTAATGCCACGACGCCTTCTGGTTTGCTTGAAATATTGGCCGAAAACGCCGCGGGTGAAAGTGTTTATAAACAGTTTATTTCGAAGACCTTCTGAAAGATTCATTATAAATTCGGCCCGGCATATGTCTAAAGTTTATTCTTTTTAAATAATCATCTTGAATCAAAATATATTGATTATTTCGAAAGTTATGATTTTTTGAAACACCTAACCGAAAACAGCATTCATTCGTTTATAAAAAAATTGAACAAATAACATTGTTTTTTTTCAGTGTTTCAAAAAATCATAACTTTTATAATAATCAATATATTTCAATTCAAGATGATTATTTAAAAAGCTTAATTAAAAAGCTTTAGACACTATATCTTATATGCCGAATTTTTAATTTTATATGAATGCTCAGAGGTCTTCGAATAAATGAATTATCGTTTGTTTAGGAATAAACGTTTATAAAGTTCTCTACCCACGAAACAGTTGATCAAAAATTTTTTTTTCAATATGTATTTCAAAGCTTTTTTTTTGAGCTTTCGAATGGTCGTATTACCAAGTCTCTAGCTTAAAAATTGATGAAGTTATGAACAAAAGTATAAAATAAACACTTTGCTTACATGTATTTTAAATGGAAAATATTCAAAGTCGATGAGCGACATTAAAAAAAAAAAAAAAAAAAAAATTGAAAATAGTAGATTGTTTGTCTTGTTGAATACTAAGATTTTAGGGGGTGGGAGAGAAGAAAAAAAATTTTTTTTTTTTTTTTTGAAACGGTCTAATGTATATATATGTACAATATGAACTTTACTTCGCCTAACAAATGCAAGTATAACTAATAAATACAAATAAAATACTTGTATATAAATATATACAACGGCGCATGTATATATATATAATAATAAATAAATTAAATATATAAATACGCGCATTTAAATTCATCTATACTACAGAACGGCTGATGGTTACGGTTACCGACCGATTACCATGGCGCTGCAAGGCGCAATGTAGGCTGAGGGTGCGAACTCACGACACGCAAAAGTTTGCGTTTTTACATGGCTGCCATAATTCTAAACATGGCGCCTCCGTGATTTAATCCACCCGCTCGACAATGTTTAATTCACACGGCGCGTTTAAATCACTCGAAATTACTATATATTGCCAAAATATCACTAAAAAATGTAGTTGTGTGTAATGTGTGTGTAGTGTATCTAGTGTTCAAAGCTTGGATCATGGAGCGCCATGTTTAAAATTACGGCAGCCATGTTTAGAATTATGGCAGCCATGTAAAAACGCAAACAGAAAATGGATTCCTGCCCAGATCCGTTACCGGATCTGACGTCTAAACTCTATGTTTTTTCCTTTTACTCTAACCCAACCCGCGCCTAAAGATGTTTACACATCAAAAATTCAAGTTACCTGCTAGAAAGTTAAACAATCATTATTTAAAAAAAAAAAAAAAGTCAAAGAGTAAAGGAGTGGAGATAACAAAATATGCTTGTGTGCATATTGATACACACAACCGTATATGTATTGGTGGAAAACAGGACCGTCTACTTAACAAAAAGTGAAGGGTGCCGCATAAAATTTTATAAATTTTTACTATAGCATTGAGGTGTCCACTAGGCCACACTTTTTGTTTGTAGTTTTTTCGTTCGTACTTCCTTAAAGGAAAAAATGTAAAAAAAAACAAATGGCAATAAACAATAAAAATAATATTTTTTTTTTTTTTCTACAGGACTTACTATTTTCACAATGAGAGAATTTATTGAAGTTTTTTTTTTTACCCTAACCAAAGACCCTAACGAAAAAAAGACCAACCAGCTCATCTGAATAAAACTTTTGACAATTCATACAAATTTCAATTTCAATTTAAAAACAACAATGCAAGTATGCTAGAATACAAGAACTTCATAATTTCATGTCTGTTACGTTAACGCGTGATGGTTCAGGGGGTAACGCACTATAGCTTTAGAAGTATAGGTTTGGATTAGGCAGGGGTTCGAATCTCGGTTAGTGAAAAAAAAAAAAAAAATAACTTCAATTAATTGTCTCATTGTAAAAATAGTAAGTCCTGAAGTATAAAAAAAATTATTTTTATTGTTTATTGCTATTTTTTTTTTTTTTTTTTTACATTTTTCTCAATTCTGAAAGAATAGTGTTTGAACGTATAATTTGATTATGTACCGTTGACAATTGACATAATGAAATATAATTTCTCAGCTATATACTCAACTATATAGGATCCACGATTTCGAATTTTCTAAAATTCGTAACCTCATCGAACAAACAAAGTAATCTTCTAAATTAAGATATTGAGTACAAATTTTTTATGAAATTTACTCAATGAATATATTCTAGTAGTGTTAGATCAATATGTCTCGGACAACTCTTGTCAAACAATCATTGATTTTACCCTTCTATGTTAGGATGGTGCTTCAACGCTCTTCCGTAAACTCATACATTTCAACAGGTACGGGCATTCACATAAATAAGAACTGATAAGAAGTTTTAGGTATCAATGTTAATTGAAACAATCAAATTGTCTTTTTATGATTATCATCGGCAAATGAATCAGAAATTTACGATAATGACAATACTAACTTACAATACTTATGTGTTCGTTCATCAAAAAAAGTATAAATATAACTTCATATAAAAGAGAAGAGGTTGTGTAGGAGCTTCTTCAGGAAGGATTGAACGTTAAAAAATTCATTTTTATAAATATAATTTCAAAACCTACTAATCTTCTAATACTTTACAACTCATTATTTTTTCATATTCAGTTTTCGTTATTTATAATCGATTGTTTTTTATTTTTTACGCTCCTCTTACGATTTATTTTTATTTTGTGGTGAAGAATTGGCTCATGGTTAAGATCGAACTATCTCTACACTGGCTTCAACGCAACAATTTTATTGTGTATTGTTTCGTTCGTCAAAATTTTCGATACTCTTTTTTGTTTCGTATGACGACGTACGCATGACTTACAGCCCTTTTGCTTTTTCGTTTTAACGCAAGCGCTCTGTAATAGTATTGCCTAGTATGTATTTGACACTGTAAAGCGCACGCGATAGTCGATTCATTCCAGTCTGCTTCCAGCAAGGGTTAGCTTTTCACCTTTTTTTATTATTGTACTGTGAGTTGTTTTAAAATTTGTGATTTTTGTGTGCTCTAAGTTGACTTTATAATCAAGTTATTGCTACGATTTTAGGAAGTTTTACTTCATTTACTTCTTTTGTTCAGTAGAAGCTCAATGTGAAAAAATTCTGATAATGCTCACACACATCTATTAGTTATCTTTATATAACCCCATGTATTTTCAAGATAAAATGAAGCTTGATAAACTAAAGGTGTTGAATTCAATAAAACTACCAAGAATTTTCAATTTGCTTTTTTTTAACTTTTTTTTACGGTTTACTTCAGACAAACATGTTTTCGTCATGCAGCTGATAAAATTCGTCTTCCATATAATTTTTTTCTTCTCATATGAAAAAAGTTTAGTTTCTTTAAGTTAAAGAAACAAAATCGTTTGTCTTAATTTTTAGTATGTTTTGCTGTATTCAATCTTCGTACGAAAATTTTGTTCTTCGTGACTTAGTTATGCGTACAATTAGATAGGCGTGTACGTCATGTAAATAACTAAAGTACATTCAAGAACTTAATGTATAAATGAACTACAAAGTATACATGACATAAAGAAAACGAGATACTTAAAAACATTATTAGCATTGTTTGTATTCATGCAAAAAAAAGTTACGATAGATTACGAAAAGACGACACAAGTTTAGTTTACACACTAAAAACAAACTTGGAGTTTTACTCAGTAAAATTTTGATGTTAGAAAAAAAGTTGCAAGGAAGTAGTTGAGTCGTACGTGCAGCGTGCTATCCCCCTTTCACCGTTGTGCATACACAAAGATAGAAATAAAACTGAAATTAATAAAAGTTCTACAATATTATTAAATCTATAGCATATCCATGTTCTCTTGTAATATAAAAACTATTCAAGAAGTGAAGCAGCATCATGACGAAAATCAATAGTTGTTGTTAACGTATAGACAAATTAATATAAATGCCTAGGCTATACTTATTACTGTACTTATAAAATCATGAAAAACGAAAGGAAACATTGTCATGTATGTTAAAATATCGTTGATTATAGAGAAAAAGGAATATAAAAAGTATACGCAATACATGCACACATTATTATACGGTTCACAATACCCGTATATAGCTAAAAAACGACGTTGAGGAGAAAACACAACATAATAGAAAGCGTATTGATTGATTAAAGACTAAAGAATAATAATTGGCCGTATAAAGGCTAAGACTATAAAAGACCATGATAAGTTCAGTAACAGAAAAAAGAATATTAAGTGAACATATGACGATGTATTGATTTAAAAACAGATGAACGAACAGATTCATACATAACAATATGCCATAGATATTGACTGTATATCAATAGGTTGAGGAATTTAATAAAAAAAGAGTAAAAGTTACTGATACAATTTCAATGTTGATACTTGTAATTGTAATTAAGACATCCTAGCTTCTATCTCTGTCGTATGCATTATATTTAGCCCAGTTTTCATATTAACAAATGCAGGTAAATTGACCTTAAAATATATACGAATATAATAGAAAGAGCAAATCAGATCAATGCGAGTAATTCAACATTCGAAAAGCATGTATAAAAAACTATCCAGAGGATAATTGATGTTCTTTATAGAAAAGTTACAATAAACTTATTAGGGAAAAAATATGAGTACAAACAAGTGCTTAATTTCAACTCGTTATTGAATAAAAATAATATAATAACAGTATCCAGACTAGAATTGAAGTTAATAACTATAAATGTTGAATAATGCAACCGCAACTCTCAAATGAAGAATAAAAAATAGATTCTATAAGTCATAAAGAAAAAAATAGCATTTCAGATCCAATTTTAATAAGACCATATGAATAATAAAAATACTGTATTTGTAGTTGATATTCCTTTACGTGGTTGTCGCAAAATGTATAAAAAGTTGCGGATTTACAAGTCCTTTATTTAACTTGTAGTCCTACTCCTTGATTTATCTGAGCAGACTACTGAATTGAATTTCATAAATATAACTTAATCTTTTATTTCAATTGTGTCATTTTTTTTTTTGTTTTTAAAAATCAATCGGATTTCAAATATTTTAAAAATTTTAAATGATACATAAATAAAAAAAGAATTCTAATTCACCATGTATTTGTAATGACTAAAAAACAGGTGTTATACCGATAAAGAAAAGACTCCAATTGCAAGTGGGACCAACATTTTTATTTATTCCATTGTCATAAAATAATCAGTCTAATCAAAACAAAAGAAATACAAAATAAAACAAAAATAATAAAGGAAGAAATAAATTTTGAGAACGAATTTTTTTTATATCTGTTAATAGCTGTATATATGACTCGTTTGAATTTCTTCGAGAAAAACTAGTATAAAAGAAGAGTGTGTTAGTGTTGAGTGCAGAAGAAGGAATATACGAAAAAGAAAAAGAAAAATCACAAGTGCATTTTGTTTTGGAATATTTAGATTAGAAATATATCTATAACGATTGTGATTACTTAGAAACTTGATATAAGAAGTAATAAGGCTGTAACAAGACAATCCCACCATGAGACATTTGTAAACCGGGTATGTTGGCCGAGGCCTTCTCGAGATGCAACGAGTGGCACTTAAGTATAAAATTCAAGACAAGCAAAACCATATCTACAATACCAAGAGGCCGTGCACAACGAGACCACTTCCACCGTCATTTTCATCGGCGTCATCATTGTCATCAATACTATTATCATTATCCTTATCACTATTACGATCATCGTTATCACGATTATTGTCGTCACCATCATCCTTATCGTCATTATCATCATCACAAACAAAATCCTCACCATTACTATTATCAAAACAATCATTATCAATTTTTCTATTATTACTGTTCTTTCTATCCCAACGAGCTACGTCCCCAGTGCTATTGGCACGTACAAAAACGAAGCTACCGATTTTATTTCGGACAGTCCCTGTTTTCTTTAGTTATACTTATGCTTTTGTTGCTACTGGAACCTTGCGCTGTCCAGCAGCAGTTACAACCTTGGCATCAAGAAGTCAAACGAAAACAATACAAATCGTCATTGATAGAAACAGTGCGATAGCACAAATTGGAGTCAGAGGTGAAAGTCATATCACGAATTATTGATAGTACAAGTGTCATGAATGCCAAAAAAAGCGTCAGTAAACTACTATCGACAGGTTTTTTTGATAAGAATATGAGCAATTTGATAAATTGGTTCCCTGCGATTAACATCAATTACCTGCAATTTGCATCTTCACTATCATTATCACTATTGGGTTTATCAACAGACACATTAATCACGGAAAAAAAAGCACTTTCGCTGTTATCAAAACCATGGTCAACAGCATTAACAAGGACACATTTAATAAGACCACTATCAATATACATTTTCCATATAGTCAATGACATTGTTAAAAACGTACAAGAAACTGTCAACACTATCGAGACTTATTCGACCATAGCATGTAATGGTACTACGTATCATTGTAGCGAGGGTCCAGTGATTGATTTGATGAATCATACCCCTAAAAATCGTGGATTTATAAAAGTGGACCTAGTATTTGGATCTAGTGACAAAATAACTGATAACAACGACTTCGATAACAACGAAGACCGAAACCAAAAAGATTTGTTAATTGAGTCTTCTTCGATAAGCAACAATTACAAACTATATCAACGACTACGCTTAATTGCGTTACTTATTGGAAACATCAGCTTGCTTTCATCAGTTAATGTTGAACGTAGTTTTACTATCATGGAGGAAAAATTTGCAAACATTAGTTTATTTAATGAAACAATTTATAATTGTAGCAATGATACAAATGAGACGTATATAATTATCGGTGATAGTATGTATCCATCTGGTTACAGTTTAATTCAAATTATATTTGCATCAATATTTGCGACAATACTTATGATAACTGTTATTGTCGGCAATATGCTCGTTATTATTGCAATTGCAACAGAAAAAGCATTGAAGAATATACAAAACTGGTTCATTGCGAGCTTGGCAGTAGCTGATTTTTTTCTTGGTCTTATAATCATGCCTTTTTCACTTGCGAATGAAATTATGGGTTATTGGATATTTGGATATTGGTGGTGTGATATTTATTCAGCAATGGATGTTTTATTATGTACGGCAAGTATAATGAATTTGTGTTTAATAAGTTTGGATAGATTTTGGAGTATAACTCAAGCAGTTGATTATCTAAAAAAACGTACTCCGGCTCGTGCAGCACTTATGATAGCTCTCGTTTGGTTATTATCTGCAGCTGTTTGTATTCCTCCGTTACTTGGATGGAAAAGGCCAAGACAAAAGGAAGAGTACCCAAAATGCAAGGTAAGTTAACTAACGAATTGTAATTGCAATCTTTCATTTAAAGTCTTTATTAACTGTGATGTTTTATTAAATAAATAATTATAAGTGACTTGACAAAATACGACTACATTCGAGCACTACAATGACTACTCCAATATATTTATTGAAATTCAATTGAATTAGATGTACGGAGATACTATCAAGTTACTATGAATTATGAGAAAAAGAGCCCAGGTTAATCTGAGTCAAATTTCGACGGCCAACATCCATTGGACGTCGAAAATCGAGCTTGAAACGGCGTCGGAATATGACACCGAAATCCCTCGAATCGACGTCGATCGAGATGGAGCCTCTTGCGATCTCTATAGATTTTTTTTTATTCCAAATAATCGTTCATACATGACAAAATTGTAAAACTCTGCAAGTAGTTTTAAAAGCAATGGAAAGCTCCTTGATCAGTTTTTCAATTTTTTCAAAGAAATTATTTATTTTAGAGCTGGAAACGACACCAAAGCAGTTTTGACTTCGTTTCGTTTCAGTTTTTCGGGACGAAATCGTAACAAAGCTGTCTTCTGAATCAAAGAAACGAAACCGATACAAAACTCGACTTTTCAGACTGAAATTTGCTAAAAGTTTCGTTAGTTTCAGCTTCGGTAAAATATTTTTTAATTTTTTTTTTAATTTTATGAGTCATAAAAATATTGATGTTTCTATTAATCCTAATGTCTATGAAATTCAATATTTGTATGATAAAGAAAAATTAAAAAATATATTATAATTCGTAATGAAATTCTCAAGTTTACTCAAAATATAAAGCCGTTACTCTGGACAAAAATACTTAATCATGCTTAGTTCCTCCAATTTGAAAAAAAAAAAACAGAACATGGTTTGTTTTCTTTTTTTTTTTAGATTTTTTATTACTCTTCTAACGTAAGAGAGTGGAGAAACGTTGTGAGTGTTATATGCCCACAACTCGTTACAATTTAGTTTTTATATGTATTACAAACCAGCTAGTGGTCGACAAGTTTAAACCGACAGATTTTTTTTTCGTTAACAAATTGCTTTGTGTTACAAAATTATAAATTGGAATTGTCTGATAATAGCAAACCAACAAAAAAAAAACATTTGTACGGAAGTAATCTATTGTGATTATGATTAGGAAAATGGTGCAATAATGTAACAACAACAATTATATTATTGATATTTAATAAAGAGTAAAAGTATATTAATTACAGGTGGAATGTTTGACATCCTCGCTTGAGGTGTCGCCAGAAAGTGTATGTACTTTGTGTGTGCATGAATGTATATGTGTGCGTATGTGATGTCACCAAGGCAACTGTTTGTATCTGTGTGTGCGTCGTTAAGTTCAATTTCCAACACGCCCCCTCAAACTTGCATTGGTGAGTCCAAATTTACTGATGCAATTGTTATGAGCTGGCCCTGCCAGTCCTTTAGTCATCACATCTGCCATTAACTCTTCAGATTTGATGTATTTCAAGTTTACTAACTTCTTCTCCACTGCTTCTCTTACCAGGTGATAACGTATATCAATGTGCTTGGTTTTAGCATGATGTATTGGATTATATGCTAAAGCATGGGCACCTTGATTATCATTTGATAAATTCACTGTATTGTAAACGTTGTCATTTGTAATCTCTTTGACCAACCTTGATAAATACATTGCTTCTTTTGTGGCTTGTGACAAAGCCACATATTCTGCTTCTGTTGACGAACTAGCTACCATTTTTTGCTTTTTAGTTTGCCAACTTATTGCACAATCTGATAACAAAAATATATATCCAGTATATGATTTTCTGTCTTGAAGACATTGACCCCAGTCAGCATCCACAAATCCCTCAAGTGATTTGTTTCCTTTTATATACTTTAAACCAACATCTCTGGTTCCTTGTAGAAATCTTAATATTCTTTTAGCTGCTGACCAGTGTTGTGCATTATTATTATTATTAAATTGACTCAAGAAGTTTACAGCAAACATAATATCTGGTCTGGTACCCACTGCCAGATACATGAGACTTCCAATTAATTCTTGATATTTATGTCCTTCATGTAACACTTGATTTTCTTGTAATTTATTATCATCAAATTGTAAATTTCTTTCAATTGGTGTTTTAACAGGTTTACAATTTTCTATGCTAAATTTTTTCAACATGTCACTTATATATTTTGTTTGTGTTATTGTCATCACATCATTTTCTTGTTTTATTTCAAGACCAAGACAATAACTTGCTTTACCCAAATCTTTGATCTCAAAACAATTTTTCAACTTCATTTCAATTTCATGTGTCCAACTTTCACCTGTGGATGATATCAATATATCATCTGTCATACTTTGACTGTACCATATTCAAGCTTGTTAACACACTATTTAACTTTTTGTACCATTGTCTACTGGCTTGTTTCAATCCAAAGCCATACAAAGCCTTGTTCAAGTGACATACTTGGCTACCATCTTTCAACTTGTTTAACATTTGTTTTGCTTGATATGAACAATTATTATTTTCTTGTACAATCATTTTTAATGATTCGTGTATATATTCAGGTATTTCCATGTATATATTTTCTTCTAAATTAGCATTTAAAAATGCTGTATTCACGTCTATTTGGTGTACCTTCATGTCAAATTGTACTGGCAGTGACAAAAACACTCTTACTGTGCTCAGCCTCACTACTGGTGCAAATGTATTGTTATAATCCAACCCTGGACGTTGTGAATAACCTTTAATTACAAAACGTGCTTTTCTTTTATTTATTTTACCTGACTCATCATATTTATTTTTTAATATAATTCTACTACCAATAACCTCTCTGTCATTTGGTCTAGTTACAATATTCCAGGTTTTATTGTTGAGCATTGCCTCAAATTCTTTTTTTATGGCAATCTTCCACTCATTTGTATCATCACCATTTAATGCATCTTCAACTCGTACTTCACCAATACATGCTGATTCTTCTTCATAATTTAACGTCTTTTGATGTTGAACATTTTGATATACTTTACGTGGTCTACCACGTCCACCAGTTCTAATTATCATTGGACGTCCTTTGCCTCTTGGTGTTACATTATCTTGTTCAAGATCTGAATTTATTATTTTGTTCATCTTTTCTTGATGCTTATTTACATTTTGATTACTTTTACTTATTGAAGCAGGACTGAATCCTTTAAAACCTTCATTTATACTGGTATTATTATCATAATTTTGTATCACGTTTTCTTCATGTTCATTATCTTCATTGTTTATAAACTCATTTTCTGACAACAAATGTTCTTCATTAATAATTTTTATATTGTTATTATCAACATCATCATCAAGTATAATAACATCTCTACTTATTTTTAACTTGTTTTCATGTGTTAACCAAACACGATATGCTTTAGTTTCACTTGTTCCTGTTGTCATCTTGTCATCATCATATCCAAGAAAAATACATTCTTTTGTTCTTTCAGCCATTTTATCCTTGTTTGGATCTTTATTCAAACAATGACCTTTTGATCCAAATATTTTTAAATGTTTAATATATGGTGTTTTACCATTCCACAATTTATAAGGTATTTCTCCATTGATGCCTTTTGATGGACACCTGTTTCTTAAATAATTGGCAGTAGCTATTGCTTCAGCCCAAAAGTGTCCCTTTAAATTTGCTTGTAATAGCATGCACCTTGCCATATCATATAATGTCCTGTTCTTTCTTTCTGCAATACCATTTTGCTGTGGTGTATGTGCCACAGTTAGTCTTCTAATAATTCCAGCATCAGATAAAAACTTATCAAATTCATTATTTAAATATTCAGTTCCCCTGTCACATTGTAATTGTTTAATCTTCATGTTTGTCTGTGTTTCCACTATGCTTTTATATTCTTTGAATGCTTTTAAAGCTTGATTCTTGTGCTTTAAAAATTTTACAGTGCACATTCGAGAAAAATCATCGATAAATGTAATCACAAACCTCATACCACCTTTGGAGGGTGTAAGGTCCAGCCAAGTCTGTATGTATAATTTCAAGTAATTTTGTTTTTCTTTGTGACTTCTTTGGGAATGACCTTTGACAACATTTTCCTTTAATACAAATTTCACATTGTGGTGTTTCAATGTCATTAAAATTTATATTTAATTGTTTCAACAACAATCTTAAATCTTTATAATTAACATGACCAAGTTTTTGGTGCCACAACAACAAACTTTTATTTTTATTTTCACTTGACAAGTTTGCTTTTTCAATTTCTTCACTAACAAAATATAAACCATTTTCTTTTCTTGCAACAACAACAAACTTATTATCTTTATCTAATATTTTTGCTTTATCTTTATCAAACAATATTGTAAAACCATTATCTGTAATTTTTCCAACTGATAATAACTGTGTTCTAAGGTTAGGTACCAATAGTGTATTATCCAATCTCACTATTCTGTTTTCATCATTATTTTTAATTTTAATTTTTATTGTTCCTTGTGAATCAATAGCTGCTGTTGTATCATTAGCCATATTTACACTTGTGCCAATACATCCCTTTTTATTTATAAATTTATTTTCATGAGAGCTCATATGTGACGTTGACCCGCTGTCAAGACACCATTTATATTGTTTATGTTCATTTTTGTATGTATGCATTGACGATTCACATGTAGCGACTTGTGAATACCATCCAGTTTCATCCGCCATTTGTGTCGTTTCATTATTATGATTCACATTAAAATTACAGTCGGCAATTTTGTGGCCAACTTTACCACACTTGTAACATTTTATTTGAAACTTGTATTTATTATAATTATTTGATGCATTATGATTATTATTTTTACCTTGAGTTTTTTCAATGTTTTTATTATTATTGTTGTATCTATTTTGTTTCCAACTTTGTTTATTATTACATGTTGACACAAAAGCATTTGTTTTATTATTATTTGTATTTTCACAATCTTTAACTTGTCTTGCATCACTTTCTTCAAGGATTTTTATTTTTAAAGCCTCTGGATTTGGCAATGAGTCACGACTTTCTATGGCACATCGAAAGTTCTCGAAACTTGCCGGAAGATTATACAACAGCATAACTGACAACATATCCTCGTTGATGACTATGTCCATGTCCAACAATTTATCTACTGAACTCATAAACTCACTTATATGCTCTCTTACATTTTGATTTTCATCCATTTTATTCAAGATTAATTTTTTCAACAACGTGGCTTTTCTTGCCGGTCCACTTGATTGATATATCTCATGCAATGTGTTCCAGATGATAAATTTTTTTTTTTTTATTTATTTAAAAAATTGTAATAAACAAATCTAATTTGAAAGAATTTTCCATTCTTATTTAAGCTTTAAGGTTGTTTTTAAATCGCATGACCGGGCGACGTTTTGGGATCACAAGGGTACTTACAAACGCATGTTAAATAAAAAAATTATAGCGCACCCTCATGCCTAAAATCTTTTCACTTTACTGATGCGTCATAAGTAGTGTGAGTTTTGCCGGCTTATATTTACAGACACTAATACTACTCTAGCAATAAACATTCAGAGGGAAGTTCCAAAACCGTACATTTCTTGTAAGAGAAGGATAGAAGAAGAGATAGAAGTTTGAGCCAGAAGAGATAGAGAGAAGGATAGAGCTAGAAGAATAAAACCGAACGACGGTATTGGAACTTACCCCAAATTTTCAATGTAATTTAGCCGGCTGAAACCCGTAAATTCAAAAAGTAATTAGCCAATATCTTTTAAACGGCACTGAGGAAATGGATAATTTTTAGTGTTCCGTAGGACACTTATGTTTTCACTTTTCGTGTGACTTTTTGTTATTTCGCGATAAAAATAAAAGTTATGAATCGAATTGGCTTCTATGAAGCCCATTAAGTTCCATTTTTTTTCCCAAAAGCAATCATCGTATTTATTTTCAATTTTTGGCCCTTATCAGTTGTGATAGTGCCATTTTTCTACAGGGCCCAATTTCAAATATTGACGGATCGGATCCGGCAATGATTCAATCGACGACGCTTCATCTGTAGACTCTACGATATTTTTTTGAAGTTTTTTGGTCGTTTATTTTTTTTTTTATTAAACAAAATGTAGTGTCAGAATTTGTTTTTGCAAGATATTTTTCGAACCGCCGAACCGAATTAGTTGATGTTAAATGAAATTTATGTTTTTTTTTTTCCCAAAAGCAATCATCGTATTTATTTTCAATTTTCGGCCCTTATCAGTTGTGATAGTGCCATTTTTCTACAGGGCCCAATTTCAAATATTGACGGATCGGATCCGGCAATGATTCAATCGACGACGCTTCATCTGTAGACTCTCCGATATTTTTTTGAAATTTTTTAGTCGTTTATTTTTTTTTTTATTAAACAAAATGTAGTGTCAGAATTTGTTTTTGCAAGATATTTTTTGAACCGCCGAACCGAATTAGTTGATGTTGAATGAAATCTATGTTTTTTTTTCTTCCCAAAAGCAATTATCATATTTATTTTCAATTTTTGGGCCTTATTAGATTTTATATTTCCATTTTTCGATAGGGCCCAATTTCAAATATTGACGCATCGGATCCGGCAATGATTCAATCGACGACGCTTTATCTGTAGACTCTCCGATATTTTTTTGAAATTTTTTGGTCGTTTATTTTTTTTTTTCATTAAACAACAGAAATAAACAACATTAGAAAATAAAACAAAACAAAAAAAAAAGTCATTTATTTTACAACAAAATGAAAAAACAAATCAAACAACAAAAAAAAAAATAAAAAATCCTACGGAACACTTAGGGTGCACCTTGGGGGACTTGACTATATTTTTTTTTTCATTGATTTCGTATTTGTAAAGTGTACAAATCTGTAGAAAAAAATCAAAATTTAAATTAAGAGCTTTAAAAGTACAAGCGAAAACGTACCTATACTCCCTATGCTTGCGTGTTAAAGTTGTCAACTTTGACACTAATTATCTGGATTTTTGACGCAGAAGAAAATTACGAAAAAATTCCATCAAATAGATAATTATTTCATTTAAACCTTAAAAAAAAAAAATCGAAAACTAAATTACGGGAATTTCATTTGAAAACAACCTTAAAAGAATACTGAGAAAAATTTTAATATAGTATATTGTTTTACGAGGGCGCGATGTTGGTGTTTCTAGCACGATTATGCGTTGAGCGAGACGCATGCGCGAAACGTTGGTGAGATGGTAAAATTTCGATGTCAAGCGACATCGAAATTTTACCATCGAGCCAACGTCTCGACCGTGTGTCGAGCGATAATGCATAATCAAGCCAGAAACAACAACATTGGCCCGAGTGAAACATACTATTTTTTACTATTAGTACTCGAGTTACGCTAATAAAAAATATGTGGGACCGAAAGGGGCTTGCTTGACGAAAGAAAATTTTAAATGTGAAGCAATAACAATAGAATCTAATTTTTTATTTTTTTTAAATTAAAAATTTATACAAAAATTAATTAAAAAATAAATAATTTTATTCATTAATTTTAATAGTTATCACATAAAAAAGACAAATCAACTTTAAATAATTTCAATTTTGATAACCAGTCTAATATTATACATCTAACTATTCATTAGTCATGTTTACAATCATTTTTGTTATTGTAAAATAAGATTAACCTCACACATGAAAAAAAATAAAATGTCAAACAAAAATCACTATTATTTTCAAGTCTGACAACTTTCATTTTTTTTTTTTTATTTCAAACAATTTATTTTTTAATTAATTTTGAAAATATTGTTTTAATTGTTTAACTATTACTTTTTTTTATAACAAATTTTTAACACTGATAAATAAAAAAAAATGTAGACAATCAGCTGCTGGACTGATTTAATGCGTAGATGTATAAAGATACATACACATATATATATACACAAAAATCATACGGCGCATGCTCGATGACAGCTCCACAGTTTAATGTTTACGCATACAACGATATTTGGTGTGTCGCATACACACCAAATATCGTTGTATGCGTTATTTTTTTTTTGGAGGGGGTAAGTTTCCCGCATTATTTCAACTATGTTCCAAACAAGTACTTTCCGAACTAAATTCAGTGTCAGAAACTAGTGTTTCTCGAGTACGGATAGTAAAAAATATTAATTTAGATAATGAGATCATAATTTTTTAGTTCATTTATTTATTCAAAGTTCAAGTTTATAATCTTAAAAATAATTTCAGGTTTTATATATCAGTGATATATAACTGAGAAATTTTACATATATGTACTATTAATATTGCATCATCATGGCTGGAAATAAAATTGCAATGTTATTAATAATGATAAATATAAGATGACATACGTCAACGTATATCTATCTACATGTTGTTTTTTTTAGATAACTACTAAATAATATTTTTTTATAAAGTATGATATTTGATTAAAAAAAAATAACGATGATAGGATAATATTTTTTTCAATGTTTTTAAATTTCTTCTTCAAGTTTTTTCATAATACCATCTGTTAATAAACACTTGAACCAAGAATTTAAACACAACAAATATTCTATATTTTCATCACTCAGTTTATTACGATGTTTTCTTAAACCCAATCCAGCAGTCGAGAACAAACGTTCAACTGGTGTGCTTGATGCACATATTGCCAATAAATCTTTAGCCATTTTGGCCAATCTTGGAAAATTGTTTTGATTAACTTTCCACCAATCTAGAATATTATTTTTTTGATCAGCTCGTGGCATGTTTGAATAACTTTCTAATTCTGATTCCCAGTCTTGGTTTTTTTTTCTACCAGTGCTGTATAGTTCATTCATACTTTTAGTATATTCATCTGAATCACTATCAAATGCCTCTTGAATTGTTTCATTGTTTTCATTAATTGTATCAGCATCTTTTGTTCTGTAAATATCTTGGAAGGTAATATATGATTCTTTTTTTAATTTTTCCCCCCAAGAAGTCCTTTCAAATATTTCAAGCTTATGTCGGGGATCAAGAATTAGTACAGCACAATAAATCCAATCCGACTTGTGATAGTGTTTTAATATTTTATCACGACCAGCTTGAAAAGCACGAATCAAAGTCTCATCAATGACTGTTTTATTATTTTTTTTATCAATGTCATGTTCAATGTCACTCTTTTCTGAGAATACTTTAAAGCTTTTCAAAAATTTTTAGATCGTCTGGAGCAACGACCATTCATGGTCAGTGATGTCCAAGTGTTGTAAATTTAAATCTTTGTCTGATGTAAGAAATGAGATTGATTTTTTCATTTTAATACCAGCAGTAATCAAATCATGACTACTATTCCATCTTGTTGATACATCTAGAGGCAATTCATTCTTTTTTTCTTCATGAACATGACAATAGCTTTCAAGTTTTTTACTCAGTTGTTGAGACCTTTTTAATTTTTTACAAATACCTCGTAATTTAAGAAGTGGTGGAAGTTTCTTGTTGTGATCTTTATCATGATTATCTTCTGAGCTATCATCCTCATACAAATCATAAAAATCTTTGTCTGACTCAACATCAACATGTAATTCTTTGAGCACATTTTGTGCAGCTAAATTAAAAATGTGTGGAAAGCAATGAAAATGCTGCAACTCAGCTGGAAACTGTTACGTACCAGGCTAATTAATTTATTTTAACTATGAAATAGCAAAAAGAAGAAAGAACGTTTGACAAAAAAAATAATAATATAATAAATTGACAATAATAAAAATTAATGAGCCTGATATTTAACGTATTTTATAAAAATCCTCTTGTTTTGTTATTCCCTATAGGGTAACGGGTTAGGAGGGAATGTGTAATTTTTGTAGATTCTACCTTGTTGTGGATTATCCAAAATTAAATTATAGAGAGCGTGTCAATCTGGATGGTCGCCTGATGATGTTGATAATCTAGAATAATCCAATAGGTAACACAAACTCGTAGCACAGAAAAACAACACCCCGGAAAAATGTCACAGTCAATATATTTTTAATATTAGGAACAGTCAATTTATAAACGGAAAAATAACAATTGAAACACAAAGATTATTTAATTTAAATTCACTTTTAAAATTTTATTTATTAGAAACGTAAAAGTTCAATTGATTTTATTATTTATTTAATTTGATTTGATTTATAAAATTTTAAATATAATAATTAATTTAGATATTGTCCAAACAAAAGTTGTCGCAAGAGTGGAGCTCCTTGAATTCTAAAATAATAATTCCCATAAAAAATGAAATTAAAAAGTAGGGATGATCTTAGGTGGAAACATCTTAGCCAATTATATTTTACCTGTCCCACGATAGTCAGCATTAGAGAATTATTTGTAACGTCAACGGATGTAAAATATCGAGTAGCTAAGGTGACTTTGAACTACGGTTTGCAAAAATAATTTAAAAATAAAAAATATAATACATATTGTGACAAACAAGTAAAATGTTGATTTTGCTAAAATAATCAAAAAATAAAAAGGAAAAATTTTAACTGCCTACTCGGTATTTTATATGCCCTTGAATTTACTAAATATTTTATTTATTTATTTATTTATTTATTTATAATATTGATAGCAAGACGTAACAAAACCCAATATTTTTTTTATTTAGTTTTTTTTCTACTTCCTCAATAAATACTTTGTTGACTGAAGCATTGTCTACTGTAATACCTTGAATTTTTTTTTCCAAATCTGCTTCACTTAGACAAGCAACAAACATTTTAGCAATGTCAACACCAGCATGGAGTCCTTGACATGGAATAAAATCAATTGCCAATGAGCACATCCTCCAACCATCGTTGATAAAATGACCAGTTACACCATAATATGACTTGGTACGAATTGAAGTCCAACCATTAACTGTGAATGATATTTTAGAATCATTTTCTTTCAACTTGTTCATCACCATGGCCCTGGATTTATTGTAGGTGTTAATAACTGCTGTTGTCATAGCTGTACGACATAGAGGTTTTGAATAAGGATTTATTCCATGAAAGTATTGTTAAGTCAAGTCATTATCGAAAAAACTGAGTGGAAGATATTTACCAGCAACCCATTCTACTGATTTTGAAATAAATTTCTCTTGATTCCAAACCTACAATATTATTTTTGAATGTATTAAACACCTGTTAAAATATAAAAAACGGTCTAACAAAAAAAAAATTGTCGAAGTACCTGGTTTTTTTTCACTGTGATCTAAAACGTTGAGTAAAGACTGCTGTTTTTTATCTTGAACTCCTTTGGTGGCATTCGCACTCACGCCCTTTTTCTTTTAGAAAAAAAAAATTCCTAAAAATGGCACTTACGCCCTTTTTCCATTAATGTGACGATATAAATAATAAAATTTATAATAATAATATTCGAAATATAAATACTAATAATTATTATTAACTAATAATATTTATATTTGAATATTATTGTCAGTATTAATATTATTATTATTATTATTATTATTATTATTAATATTCAGCGTGACATTACTCTGAAAGAAGTTTCACTTCCCCCGCGCGTACTCGCAACACGCTAATTTTTTTTTTTTTATTTTGTTATATAGTCCAACAGAATGAATCCGAGTAATATGACGACAAAATAAAAATTATAATATTAAATAATATAATATCATAATCATTTAATTTTATAAAATATAATATAAATAATCATTCACAATAATATCGTCAAATTCACGACAATTTCGTGACATTAAGGATAATATCGTCATATTCACGATAATCTCGTAATATTAACGAAATTATCGGTGATAATATCGCTGATCATTTTGACGATCATGACGACATTCACGATACGATAATATCGTGAAAAATTGACGATACGTATTGTATCGTATCGCGGCAACACTAGACACAAAGAATTGTATCTGAGAGTAAAAAAAAAAAAAATTCTAAACATTTTTAGGATTATGATTTTGTTCTGCGTAATAAAAAAGAGGCTCAATGTCTGTTTTTTTATTTTTTATATTTATTTTATAAAGTAGAAATTTGTTAACAAAAAACCTTTCCCAGTAGAAAAAACAAAAAAAAAAACTAAACTAAACTAACGAAACAAACGAAACGAAAGCGAAACGATACTGACAATTTTCAATTTTACTGAAACTCACTCAAATTTAGAACCAAAAAAAAACAAGGCTCTACGAAACCAGTAATTTTTAGGTTTAGAAGTAACCGGTACAAAACTCGACTAAATTCGAAATCGTTTTGGTTCGTGTCCAGCCTTATTGTATTTATAGGAGAGTGCATTAGAGTATTTTTATGAACTCAGTTGGTAAGGGTTGCTAAGAAAAAGATGTGGTACACAACTTAATTTGTCTATCTACATGATTTCTTAAGCTACCTTTTTCGATAGCATTTTGGTTTATTGAACAAAATTATTAAAAGTAAGCTTGTAATTGATTTTATCTGATTAAAATACTGTAGACGAGTTTAGCTAAAGAAAGGATGTACACTGCAAAAAAAAAAAAAATTCTATATTTGATAACAAAACTTCTTGAAAATAGAATTTTCGTTCTAGAAAGTTTTCAGATTTGAAAAAAGAAAAAAAAATTCCTGTTATGAATGGGAAACTTCTTGTTAAAAGACAAAAAAACTCTTGAGACATGAAAGATTTAGATTTGAAATAAAACTAAATTGGTTTTGAATAAAGAAAAATTATACTTGTAATGACAAAAAAACTTCTGGAAATGAATGCTAAAAAGGTCTTGAATTTATTATTTAGACTTCGAGAACAACAGTTTTGAACTTTAGAACAAGAGTTCTTGGAAAAAATCAAATTGTGTTTTAAAATGAGAAGAAAAAGATTTCTATCAAGTCAAATTTAGATTCAATTCAAGAAGTAAATTACTACTGATCAAAATAAAAAAAAAAATTATTCATTTAACCCTACTTTTGTTAATTAACAGAAGAACAGTGTACTTTCAAATTGTGAACAATGTTTTTTTTTCCTAAACCTACAACCTATGAGGGAATTCGAAACCTCAACCGACGCGAACCACGATATCCTAATCCTAACGACTTTCCCACCGAGCCACGAGTGCATCTACGAGACAAACGAAAATTTCCGTTCCTATTAAGCATGACATTTACAAATAAATATTAATCATATTCGAATTAATAAAGTAAAGTGTAATATTAAATACCTAAGAAAAAATAAAAAAAATTAGCGTGTTGCTTGAGTAACGAGTATTTGTAGTAAATAATAGACAATAATAATGCGTAATATTCGAATATAATTAGTTAGTTAATTAATTAGTATTTATACGAATATGTCACATTAATGGAAGAAGGGCGTAAGTGCCATTTTAACTGGAAAAGGGCGTGAGTGCAGATAAGGGCTTTGCACCTAATTAAGGCTTAAGAGGGTGTGGTATGATGAAGGGTTTTTCGTATTGATTAAAGTATAATTATGTATACAATCAATGGCCTGCATTTCATAAATTTGTTTTGTAGCATATCAAAAAGTGATGGGGATAAAAACTGCTTTATCCTTTATCAAAGGTGGATTTTCAAGTAGGAACGCACTTACGCCCTTTTTCTTTTAAAATTGACGTTTTGGCACTTCATTCTTTAATGCGACAATATAATTGATACCATCGAGATTATTACTAATATTATATTGATATTATTATTAATCATAATATTATTGGAATTATTATTATTTATAATAATATTATTCATATATAACCATAGTATAAATAAAATAATAATTTCAAAAATATCATCGATAATAATAATATCAATATAATATTAGTAATAATAACAATAATATTATCGATTTATAATAATATCAGTGATATTAATAATATAAATAATAACATTGACAATAACATTCATATATAAATATTGATAATTATTAGTATTTATATTCAAAATATTATTATTATAGATATTATTATTAATATCAATACTATTGTGAATAATTGGTAATATTATCAAAATTATTGTTGTTATAATTATCATTTATATATATTTATAATAATTTTATTGTTATTATAATAATGATTCTTTAAACCCGCGAGATAACTATTGCTTGATACGTTCAAATGAATTTTTTTTAAAAATCAATTATTTAAGTATTAAACTCAGTTGAACTGTTTAATAATATTTAAATAAATAAACAAACAAAAAGTCGCACACGCATACACACATAGCAGCTGACGCTCCGAGTTTATACGCTATATATAGTGCATGTATAATGCTTGCCGGTATAGCAGAGAGTATAGTAGAAAGTATACGGGAGAGTAAACGCGAGAATAAACGCCAGAATATACGCCAGAGTAAACGCCAGAATATACGCCAGAGTAAACGCCAGAATATACGCGAGCGCGTAACGCTAGCAGGGCCTCGAATTTTTTTGCTACCCTCCGTAAAGAAGTTTCACTTCAATAAAAAATTTAGTTAAAAAAAATTTAATAAAAAATCATCTTCAGTCGGTATTTATTTTTTATATGATTATCATATTATTATCATATTAATCATATTTATTCAATAATTCAACTTCTATTCTTGTAAATTTTTGTCATTGAAAGATGAAAAAAGTATCATCATATTAAGGTTGAATGTAAAAACGAATTCCCTCTACTCGATTTTGCTAATTTTTTTTTTAATCGCTAGCTAAAACTTTTGTCTATTTTATAGAATTTTTTTCAAATTTTTCGACCGTGAAATAAACTTGACCGATTTAACACGGCCGTAAACGGAAAAACCCACGTTTTGATCTGTATCTAAAAACCCCTCTACTCGAAATTACTAAATTTGATTTAGATTTGTAGTTTTTTTAATTACGAAAATTTAAAAAAAAAAATCATCAATTTCGACCGTGTTTTTTAGAAGATATTCAATCGCAAATGATTAATTAACTTCGAAATTTACTTCACTTTACTGCTGCAGTCGTAGTTGTGTGTGTTCGTGTAGGCCGGGTACACTCATACTACTACAGAAGTGATAGTAACGGACACAGATTTTAGGCATAGAGGGCACCAATTTATTTTAAAAAGGCATGGGCTGGGGCGAGCCCCTTTGGCACAAAAAAGTTATTCGACGATGGGACTTACATTCAACCTTAACACCTAAAGCTTCTTGAAACATGAAATAATTATTCTAAATCTAAATATTTTTGTATATAATAAAAATAAAAATGTTTCTAGTTCGTTATTAACACTCCTCAATTTTAGAAGTTAACTTATTGAAACAATTCAACGTATGTCTCGATTCATAAACAGTCATTATTGTTATTATTATTATTATTATTATTATTATATCTCTAGCTCTAGTGGTGTATTGTGTAATGAATGTAGTGTATTCTTTGTTTCTGTGGTATGTTCTTAAGAGTAACGGACGAATTTCTGAATCGTCGCTTTTTCATAGTTTTTGATTTTTTCTTTTAATTCTTGCTCAGGTCAGGTTCGGAAATGTTAAAAACAAAGACTCTTAATGAGTTCAGGCGTATGAGCGGTACAAAGACTAGCTGTATGACACGTAAAGACTCGTTCGATAAATTAAATGATGTATATATGTATATTATTAATATTATTATTGAATATGAATTGATTTCAAAATCTTGTATATTATAAAAAAATATATATAAAGAATTTGAAAAAAATTTATTTTATTTGAATATAGAATTAAAAAATGATGAAACAGTTGCTGAAGCAACTGTGCCTGCCCTGCGGGGGGAATTTTAATTTCTTTATTGAAATTCGTGATTACAAATTTATTTTATTCTCTATTGCTATAATGATTACTGTGGCAACTAAAAATTATGCATCCATTTTGTTTGTTCCTTCCATATTTTTTTAAGTAAATTTAGTATCTTTACTTGGTTTATTAAATTTTTTTTATTCGAATTTTATTTTACTTCATAATCATTGTCGTCTGCTAATGTTATTGTTCTTTTTTTTGATAATCTTCCTGTCATTGCATATATAAATTCTACTTCATTTATTGCTATTATGACTGCGGTGATATCTATATAATAACATTATCAGCATTGAAAATTTTCTTTTTTTTTTTTTTTTTGCTAAAATAATTTTACCTGCAGATGAATTATTTGGTAAATGATTTCTTGTATTTTTTCAATTCAAAATTAATCTTTATTATATTTTCATTTTCCTCATCGTCTTCTGATTTCATATTAGCCTCTACTGGTATCATTCTTTCTTTATTCCCGCATAGAAAAAAATATAACTGGGAAATATATCTATTTGGCCCTCAGAATATATCTTGTGAAAATATATCCAGAAACTATAATATGAATACATTTTGCTAGTTACAACCTCTTAATTATATCCTACTAATATTCAGATATATATTCTAAATATTTGTGAAACTCAATAAACACAAAATATAAAACGGCTATATCTCAAAAATATATTATGAGATATACAGGATGCTTCGTAAGTCGCGGGTGGTAGGTATACCACGAGATTATACGTGAAATTTTAAATAGTACATGTTTTTAAATTTTGAGTCTACGACGCTTTGTGCCTGAGTTATTAACGTTTGAAGTCGACCAATCAGAATCGAGCGTCGATAATTATTATCATTATGGCGTCTGAATCCACGTGTGTGTTTACGCACCATGGATCAAATTGTTTTTGTTTTGTCCCATTTGTATCGTATTTTTCCTGATATTCAGTAATTTTTCCTTCATATTTACTGATATTTTTCTTATTTATTTTATTTTTCGTTATATTCAGTAAGTTTTCCTCGATATTTACTGATATTTTCCTGATATTTTCCCATAATTATCGGATTTTTCTTCATATTCAGCGATTTTTTTTTTTATATTCAGTAATTTTTCCTTCATAATTACTGATATTTTCCCATATTTATTGTTTTATTCTTTATATTCATGGATGTTTCTTTGATATTTTCCTATTTTTTTCTACATTTTCCTTCATTTTTGCTGATATTTTCCCATATGTATCGTAGTTTTCTTCATATTCTGTGATTTTTCCTTCATATTTACTGATATTTCCCATATATATCGTATTTTCCTTTATATCATGAGACCCGGTAGGGTCTCTCGTTAAAGTTGTTCAAAAACGAGAGACTGCCGGGGATATATGTCTTTTAAGTTCGTGTGTGTGACGTCATTGATTTATAGTCAAGTCCATATCTTTTGATTGAGCAATCGAAAAAAAAAATAACAACAGTTTGACTATGTAAATCGAGGTTCCTCTTTCAAATGAGCCTATTATCGGATTTTTCGGTGCATTATTTAAAAAGATATAAATATATGATAAACCGGCCCCCCGTTTTTTTGTAAAAAATAAATTTCTGTCGATTTTGTCGATATTTGAAGTTTTTACCAAGTTGGCGTCCTGTATCTGATAAATTCGCCCGAGAATATTGGTTGGTCATCCTGCTCTATCTGATTAGCAGTATGTCATATGGCAGCGAAAGTTTAAAAAAGGCGTAGCGATGCTGCGCGCACCATACCTTGTTTTTTATCATTTCCTGTGATTTCTAGGGCCTCTCATTATTTTGGGAATATCCAAATTTAGTGCCGTGGCCCCCGCGGTAAGGGACGTGACTTATCGTCCATACTGGTCTCCATGACCGTCCGTTGTCATTTTTATTTTTCCACTAGTTTCGTCTAGTTTTGCCATGTTGAAAACAATGGACTTAGAAAAAAAAAATTAAATTTTACAAAAAAAACTAAGTCCCTTAAAAAAAAAAAATTTAGATATCTGGATTATTTTACTTAGCTAGATTTTTCACTTAGCTGTAATTGTAGCCACACAATCATTATCTGCATTATTTTACTTAGCAAGATTATTTACTTAGCTTCAGTTATAGCCACACAATCGATATCTACATTATTTTACTTAGCTAGATTTTTTACTTAGCTGTATATGTAACCACACAATCAATACCTACATTATTTTACTTAGCTAGATTTTTTACTTAGCTGTAATTGTAACCACACAATCAATACCTACATTATTTTACTTAGCTAGATTTTTTACTTAGCTTTAATTTCAGCCACACAATCGATATCTACATTATTTTACTTAGCTAGATTTTTTACTTAGCTTCAATTACAGCCACACAATCAATATCTACATCATTTTACTTAGCTAGATTTGTTACTTAGCTGTAATTGTAGCCACAATCAATATCTACATCATTTTACTTAGCTAGATTTTTTACTTCCCTACATCTAAGGCTAAGCTGAGTTCCTTTTTTTTCTAAGTACATTATTTATAACCTGGCAAATCTAGACGAAACTAGTCAAAAAATAAAAATGACAACGGACGGTCATGGAGACCAGTATGGACGATAAGTCACGTCCCTCGCCACGGGGGCCACGGCACTGAATTCGAGTGCGTCCATTATTTTTACTAACCAAAATAATAGTTGTATGAAACGACTCATGTTAAAAATTGTAAGTACATTAGTTAACAAATTAACATTGGCAAGCACAACTGTAGTTGCGTACGCTGGTTATTGCGCAGGATTGTTTTGCCAATAATTTTGAATCTTTGCTGCGATCTGCGATACTGCAAGGCAGTATTAAACGTATGACATTATCAGACATTATCGTCAAACTATCCAACGCTGAACACTGCCTCAAAATATTGCGGGAAAACGTTTGGATATTGCTTTATATTTTATTGTTGTGTGTGTGCTACTACGAAGTTGCCATATTTTATTAAAGAAAAAAACCAATCAACGAATTTTGAACTCATCAATTGTCAGTATTTGTAATCATTGTTGAAATAATGCATATACAATAATAATACATAATACATAAATAACAGTATTTTATAAGAATATTATTGATACATAGTGTATAAGCTTTCAGTGTCTGTACTTTTTACCAAGTTGAACCCAGATGCCATCTGAAATACTTCCGCGAATCTCCAGTCAGTATTTCAGATCACAGTGTGATAAAAACTATTCATCAATCAACTAGTTATTGAATTTGTAGCTATTGTTGAAATAATATTTATAAAATAATTATAAAATAATAATATTTATTGATGATAGTAATATATAGAGCTTTTAGTGCCCCTAATTTATACAAAGTTAAATCTCGATGCGATCTGAAATACTTCCACGAATTCCCAGTCAGTATTTTAGATCGTAGTGTGACAGAAATTATTTACCAATCAACTAGTTACATTAAATTTGTAGCTATTGTTGGAATAATATTCATAAAATAATAATATTCATTGATGATAATCATATATGGAGCTTCTAGTGCCTCTAATTTATACAAAGTTAAATCTCGATGTGATCTGAAATACTTCTACGAATCCCCAGTCGGTATTTCAGATCATAGTGACAAAAATTATTCACTAATCAACTAGTTGATAAATTTCTAGCTATTGTGGGAATAATATTTATTGACAATAATAATATATAGAGCTTCTAGTGCCTGTACTGTTTACCAATTTTTTACTCGCCACGATCTGAAATACTTCTGAGAGATATCCATGGCATTATTTTAGATCGCAGCAAGAAAATAATTGGTGTATATACTGAAAAACCTAGCTTCAGACAGTATTTTAGATCGCAGTAAAGTGACTATTGATAGATGGCGTAAGACACCTGCGTGCGCCGTTTGTTGATAAATTTTTTAAAGAAATGCCTTCGTAATGGTGAATTAACGGCCTTGCCACTAAAATCGGTATCAGTCTGAACTATATAAATTTCTAATGGATTTCTTATTTTTTTATTTCACGTATATTTTTAAAATTATTTTTTTATTTTTTTTTTTTTTTTGGTAATACAATCATTTATGAATTGATTCATTATTTTTACTTTTAAGGTGAATGTTTAAACAAAAGAAGTTAAATAATATACAAAATCAAAAATATAATTATTGTAAAAAACAAACTCGTTAAAGTTGTTCTTTACGTTAGCTTAGTACTACTGTATATAGTAAATTTCTATTCAATTTAACAAAAAAAAATAAAAAATTCAAACAAACGATGATAAATAATTTAGGAGAATTAAAGCTGCCTGTGTTTGAAAAATAAAATCGAAATAAAAAAATATCACGTTTTATCCTTATTACACAAACAAACTTTAACGCCGCGGTTTTCTTCACAATTCCAAGATTAGGTTTTTCAGACGAATACTTTCCAGCAAAGATGCAATTTGATGATCAACAATCTCACTATCTTGCATATATCTTGTTATTGGATTAACTTTTCAGCTTGTCTTTAGATGAGCTTGATATTAGATTTTTTGGTATTTGCAGGGTATTTCATATAAATTTTTTTGGAAACGTGAATTATATTTCTGTTCTTCTGTATTTTTTTGATAACTCCACCTTCCTTTACAGTTATCACAACACTAGTACAGCTGTAATTGAGTTGCTGATGAATAACAATCAATAAATCAATCAATGCAAACGACAACTATTCTTGTTTACCTGGGATAGGCATAAAGAAAAGATTTTTCAATTTCTTCATTTTCAATTTAAAATATGCTATTTTGGAGTTACATCACATATTTGAGTCCTCTTAAAGAAAAAATTTGTCAGCTGTACCTGATTAATAATCAAAAAAAATTTTTGTCAAATACGCCCTGGTAGAAATATTTCTCCGACTTTTCTCCAACTTTTTTCCAACTTTTCTCCGCCTTTTCTCCACCTCTTTACGAAAATCACCCATAGTTGGAAAAATGGCGGACAAATATCTCCAACCTTTTTCCAGCCAAAAATTTACTCCATTTTTTTCCGACTTTTCTCCAACTTTTTTCCGCCATTTCTCCAACCTGAAATTTATTCCAACTTTTTTCCAACTTTTTTCCAACCTTCTTCAACCAAAAATTTACTCCAACTTTTTTTCAACTTCTTTCCAACTTTTCTCCAACCATGGGTCATTTTCGTGAAAAGGTGGAGAAAGTTGGAAAAAAGGCGGAGAAAGTTGGAAAAAGTTGGAGAAATATTTCTACCAGGGCGTGCATACGAAATCTGTTTCCTAATAATTTGACGTTTCTATTGAAAAATCATTTATTTGCATGTGATACAATATCGAGTCTTAGATGAAAGTATTGTCGATTATTTTGAATGGACATATTATGAAATTATATTAAGTCTTAGCTGTCTGTCAACCTGATCTTGGAATTGTGAAGAAAACCGCGGCGTTAAAGTTTGTTTGTGTAATAAGGATAAAACGTGATATTTTTTTATTTCGATTTTATTTTTCAAACACAGGCAGCTTTAATTCTCCTAAATTATTTATCATCGTTTGTTTGAATTTTTTATTTTTTTTTGTTAAATTGAATAGAAATTTAGTATATACAGTAGTACTAAGCTAACGTAAAGAACAACTTTAACGAGTTTGTTTTTTACAAAAATTATATTTTTGATTTTGTATATTATTCAGTAATTTTTCAATATTTTTCGTTTTTCGCAAAGTTGTATAGTGTACGCTATCTTTTATTTTTTATATCATGAAAATTCACCTCAACATTTACATGTGCACATGTAAACAGGCCTGAACAGGCCAACATGTTAACTTGTGAACGTGTATGTGTGTGGCCCTACCCGGCTTCCGTACCACCACCATCTTCAGCTAACAAGAATATATCTAATGCTAAAAATGCAGCATCACAAACTGTATTTGCTGTTGCGTGTGCACGATTGCAGTGAAATGTTGATGTATCATTAAAAAACCAATAGCCAGGGATGGGCATATTGTGAGTTTTTGAGTTGTTTACAATTATCCATGGATAAAACGTTTAGAACGTTTAAAACAGGATAAAACGGATAAAACCCACGTGATCTCTCAGTAACTCAAATTTTGACCATATTTATTTATTCATTTATTTATTTATTTATTTATTTTTAAACCCAGCGGCTTATTAAGCCAAGAATAGGGCTACAGGATAAAGTTGTATAATTATACAACTTAACAGATAATGACAAATGATAACATTTTACATTGTGGTATTACATAATAAAAGTTTAAAGTTAAACTGCTGTAATTGTATATAAGTATTTAAATTAATAGCTCGAAATTGTGCTTTATACAATGAAATGACAATATATTCAATTACAAGATGCAACTTAAATGATAATAATTTGATACCAGGATAAATTACAATAACAGTGTTTGGATAAAACTTTAGTAGATAAAAGAACAAATGGAAAAAAATATCCAGAATAGTAAAAAATAGTAACAAATAATAATAATTATAATTTTTTTTAGCTACATCTTTTCCTTAGCTACTGCTTGTTCTTAGTCATTTATTTATTTAACAAATAAAATACATGTTATTCGTTTTAAAAAAGTAAAAATGTCCAAGGAAAAGCAGTAGCTAAGGAAAAGATGTTGCTCAAAACATAATTTTTCTGGCCACTTTAATTCCTTAGCCACATCTTTTCCTTCGCTACTGCTTTTCCTTGGACATTTTTATTTTCAAAAAATAGAATTACATGTATTTTATTTCTATAATTTACGTGATTTCTGATTTTTAATGTCACCAATCTATCCACCCGACAGGATTTTTGAGTTTCGTTCAGTCAAACTGAAAAACAGAGACTTCCTAATAACTCACTGTCCCAGAAACTCAAAGCTTTTGGACAACTTATATTCAGATCAGGTGTATGGAATATGAAAGAAAATATCTAATTCTAGTTAATAAACGTCGGGTATTCTTTGTTTTTGTCGTAAGTTGATCAGAGTAACGTACGAATTTCCGAAACGTTGAATTTCGATAGTTTTTTAACTTTTTTTTCAATTATTGCTCGGGTCAGGGTCAAAAAATGTTAATACTAATGTTTTAACACGAATCTCATCAGTTTTTAAGTTTACACCCGAGATATCAGGTTTTTTACTGTCAGCAATCTATTCATCCGACAAGATTTTCAAGTTTCGTTCAGTCAAACTGAAAAACAAAAACTTTCTAATAACTAACTGTCCCAAATGCTCAAAGCTTTTAAAAATGTTATTTTCAGATGGGACCTGAGAACCCGATAAGAAACGGATCAGGATTCCTTATTCAGGAAACCTGACTCATTTCTGGCTCGAATCTGGTCAGGATACCTGAAGATTTCCTTAAGTCAGGTGACCTTATTCAATCCTGTTCAGAAAAGGAACAGGAAACCTTAACGTATTCTGAATAAGGTTCCCTGATCAGATTCTGACTAGAATAGTATCAGGGTGAATGAATAAAAAAAATCTGATTTTTTCCATTCAGTTTTCCTGTTCAGAAAAGGAACAGGAAACCTGAGCATATCCTGAATAAGGTTTCCTGATCAGGATCTGACTAGAATACTATCAGGATAAATATATTTAATAAATTGACTTTTTTCACACAGTTTTTCTGTTCAGAAAAGGAACAGGAAACCTGAGCATATCCTGAATAAGGCTTCCTGATCAGGTTCTGACCAGAATACTGTCAGGATAAATATATCAAATAAACTGACTTTTTTTACTCAATTTTCCGGTTCAGAAAAGGAACAGGAAACCTTAACGTATTCTGAATAGGGAACCCTGATAACATTCTGATCAGAATACTATCAGGATAAATATATCAAATAAATTGACTTTTTTCACTCAGTTTTCCTGTTCAGAAAAAGACCAGGAAACCTGAGCATATCCTGAAAAGGGAATCCTGATGAGATTCTGACAAGAATACTATCAGGATAAATATTTTTTAGATTTAATTTTAATTTTAATTTTAATTCTAAAACAAAATGACAACGGACAATTTAACAAATTGTTATATTTTATTTTTACGTTAAATTTACGTCGCAAATTCTAATTTAAGTTTTTTTTAGCTGATGTAATTTATGAAAGCAAAAAATCACATCAGATCATCGATAGACGGCATGGCCGCGCGTGTTAAGGCCCGTAGTTGTTATCTGAAAGTTCCGAGTTCGCGTCCCGCTAGTGGTTAGGTAATTTAAGTTATATGTTAGGTATATACAGTCTTATCGTTCAATCTGTTTCATCATTAACCTTGCTATATAGTAAATTAGTTAACCGATTTACAAAACATCAAATAATAAAAAACAATTTTTTTTTCAAAATTACTTGATCCGTTTCAGATCAGGAATCCTGTTCCATTCCTGATCAGGTATCCTGGTCAGTTTTCCTGATCCGATTCTGATCAGAATCCTAAAAAAAAGCGTTACATTCTGATCCGTTCTTGAACAGGATTCCTGGTTATATTCTAGTCAGGAATCCTGATCCATTCCTGTTCAGGTATCCTGAATCTAACCCTACAATCTGGCCAAGTTTCCTGATCCGGTTCGGATCAGAATCATAAAAAAGAGCGTTACATTCTGATCAATTCCTGAACAGGATTCCTGATCCGGTTCTGATCAGAACCTTAACTAAATTTCCACTCGGGTTGAGTATGACAGAAAATCTCTAATACTAGTCGAAGAATGTCGTGTATTCTTCGTTTTTGTGGTAAGTTCTTCCGAGCAACGTACGAGTTTCTGAAAAGTTAAATTTCCATAATTCCTGACTTATTTCCTCAATTTTCACTCGGGTAAGGTTAAAAAAATCTTAAGACTGATCTTTTAGAACGTATTCTAACAGTTTTTAAGTTTATTTACGTGACTTCTGTTTTTTTCTTTGTCACCAATCTATACACCTCATGGGATTTTTGAGTTTTGGTTAGACAAACTGAAAAACAGAAATCAATTTTCCATAGTTTTTGACTTCTTTTCTTAACTATTGCTTGGGTCAGGGTCATGAAATGTTGAGAATAACATTTTAGAACGAATTTTATTAGATTTAACACCAATTCAAATTCGAAGATACCATTTTTACAGGTGAACAAAATTTTCCAGAGGAACTGGCGATTTCCGGGACTGTTATGATGTCTCTGCTTCTATCATTACAAAAATTATTGTTACCATTTAAAACACACATTAGTAAATAAATGTCACCAAACTAGCCAGATGGTATATACTGACCAGTTTCGTAACTGTCACCAAACAGTACAATCGGTCACGAAGCGTACAGTTCCGTGACTCACCTCGTTAACAGCGATTAATTCATAGCTTCCGCTACGATCGTAAGTCCGTAGCAAACGTATGCCCACTCTCATATTGGCAGCGGCAGCCCACAATTTGTTAATTAGTTAATAACTTGGTTAATTATCGCTAAAAAAATTTGAAAATTTGAGAAAAACTTCTTGATATATAGATGAACAATGTTGCCACTGACAAGTTTTTTAATTCTAAAATTTTCTCGACACTTTATTATCTTAAATTTCGAAAAATGTATTTTCTGACCGGCATTACTCGATAAATTAATAAAAAAAAAAACAATACAAGTAAATTTTTTTAATGTTATTTTTATTATCGCTAAACTATAACAAAACTATATGCCAAGTTTCAAGTCGATTCATTAATTATTAACAAAGTTATGACGAGTTTGACCTGGAAAAATAATGTTTTTTTCGAAAAAAAAAATATTAAACTTTATTTTTCAATTTATTAAATAACTGTAATTGAATATCATTTATTTGGAAGAAAATATGTTAGTAAATTAATTAATTAAGTAGTAACAAGTTATTATTCGAAGAAAAAACTTAATATTTCTGTCAATTCCAAAGTTCTTTATGTATCAGAATTAATTTTCGATTTCTATAATCGATCTCGCGGTCAATCGGATAACGCGCTCCCCTCCCGCCCCACAGGTTCTCGGTTCGATCCCTGTCTTAGATATTTAGTTAAGGAAAAAAAAAAAAAAATTCAATTACCTAGAAATTGATCGAATTAACAACAAAATAAATAATCAACTACGAAAAAAAAATGAATTTTTTTTTTTTTCTTTTCACATTTTCAACATATCATTAGTTTGATTAGAAAAATAAATCGTTTGTATCAAACAAAAAAATTATTTCCTTGAAAACGCTTTTTTGTTTGCAACAAATTATAATTTATTTAATTCATTACTTTTATTGATTGTATTAAGTCATCTGTCATTTGACACAAACATTACATCGTTTTAAATGAATGACGATTGTTTTTTTACAAACAGCCACCGTTTAAATAAAAATACTACGTGGCATAACTTTAGAAGTTTATTTCTTAAAAAATACCCCCTGCCGTTCGAAACAAGAATGTAGTCTATTATAGGGAACGTAGTAGTGTTAGTGTCAAGGCGTGGTGGGGATACTTTTTAGATATAGTATAGTTTTTTTCTTGATGAAAACGATCTATCGTTCGACACAAAACGCCATCTGTATGAAATAAACAAATTTCGATTTTTTCTTTCTCCTTACAAAGTAATTATAATTTATAAAAAAAAATTTAATTCTCCCATTGAAACACGTTTTCCAGAAATGGATGATAAACTATGTCAAATAGCAACATTTCTGGATCCGATATAAAAAATTTTTTTTCCCGACTGATACAATAGAAATGATCAAAAATTTATTGTTGAATGAGTTGATCCCCACTGAAAATATATCTCGTTTTACGAAAGTCAAAGCAGCCGTCACTCGAATAACCATGAGAGTTATAATAATAGTATGTTGTTTATTTTTCTAGTTTTTATCATTTATTTAATTGAATAAATTAGTTAACTTATCTTTCGATTGGTTATTGGAAATTTTTTTCATTTATTCATTTTTCTTTAAGCATATTTATTTATTTTTGAATTAATTTTTAATAAAAGTAATAATGATTATACCATTAATTAAAATCCACATTAATTTTCTAATGATTTTTATATAAATTTATTCATGATTTATTGAAGTCATAATTTTATAGATATTAGAGGATTTTGAGATATTTTATTACAAACTAAAATACCTAGATCAAAGTCTGGTGACACAAAAAAAATACTAGTCGCTAATGAAATTACTCGTTACTTGAATAAGCCAAGGATCAACCCTATCTCTGACTGTTCATTGAAGTGGTAGTAAATAAAAACACATACATATCATATATATCGTTTTTGAACTTGATGACGAATAATTTTTCATTGTAGATGTTATACCAACATTTTTTGATTTATCAACTAAAACTTTATTTAATTCACAACGCATTTCATCAAACAAAAAACACATTGCATTATTTACTAGCGTCATACCAAGAACATTGGGAAAAACATCTTTTGCAGCAGCATGTTGATGCGTTAATTTTCCACTTATATGTATATAGCTTTTTAACTTTAGAACAAAAAAATCTTGGCTTTGTATTGATATTCTCATTTCATCACTATTATCGAAACTGGTTGATAAAAAATACTGCTTCACGAGCTAATATATTATCAGCTGCGTTTCTTGCTTTGATGTCGTTTTGATTTTTCGAATATGCAATATCGTGATTTTTAGAGGCTGCGTTCAAACGATTAATTCTCGGATCACCTCTTGCATTTTTAACTTGGTACCTGGTCCGCAATATAAATAGCCAGGCAGATGAAGTTCAAATGGTAATTTGTTGATTATTTTATCGAGTATTAGTTCTCCACGACGTTTTTTGTTCTTTTCCTTTGGTGATCATAGTTTATAACAGACTGATTTGCTGTGGTATAAAACAGTCGAATTTATATTATTTGAGCTCAGTGCTCATCACGATAGTATACCAGAAACAAGCTCTAACATTACCAGTTATAAACGTTGATATAATTACATTAAAAAGTGGTGATGGGTTGATAGAAAAATGACATGGTAATTTATTGCCAAAAACGATAATTGGAAGAAATAATTGTGGTAAAACAAACTCTTTAATGATTTTAATGGTTGATTCAAATGGTTTACGATTTCCAAATATTTTCAATTATAGTAAATCATTATAGGAACCTAAATATCAATATTTGGAAAAGTTACTAGAACAACTTGAAGAAATAAATTATTATAAATTTTCTGATAATGATCAAGTAGTACCAGTTGACAAAGCAAAATCAAATTCGTTGTTTACATTTGATTATGTTGCAACTAAAAAGCAGGATCATATTAAAGCATTTTTTTTTGTATGGGAAGACACAAAGCTTTTGATTCATTTTATTTATGTCAACCATCTGCACGAATACCTAAATATTTGATACGTGATAATATTAATTTTTGAATTGTCTTCCCACAAGATAATACGAATTTAAAGCACATACATCACGATCATGTAAACATTGATATGGAGTATAGTAAATTCCGTCAGATGTGTGTAGATTGTTAGAAAAAAAAATATTGCTTTTTGTGTATCGATAGAGATAGATAAAGCATAATATAGAAAAAATTTTGACTGCTTTATAGCTATGAATAACAAAACAGTTTGTTAAATTTTATAAGTTAATTGTAGAATCTTGAAAAGTCAACATGTCACTCCGTGAGCAAGAACTAGTTAATGAAACGAAATTTTTGAAAATTGAAAAAGTACGAAATTTTATTAGTAAAAAATATTAATTTCCAAAATAAAAAAAAGAAAATATATCAGAAGCTTTAAATGAATATCTTAAATCTGTTGTTACACCGCTCAACAAATTCGCTGCGCAATTATAAACAACATCGACCAATAAAACATCAGTAATTGATGATGAATTATTTCTGAATGAAAATAATACAAATGATAAAAAAATAATTTAACTTATGAAGACAATTATAGTACTTTGGGTATTAAACAATCAATTTATGAACAAGAAGGTGAATATGATACTGTTGATGAAGACGAAGAAACATTTGTGGGGAAAGAATTAAATAATGATTGAATCAATGAAACAATGATGGTGATTACTTGAAAAAAAGCAATAGTGGATAAAGTGGGAAAATACAGTGGGATAAAGATTATGGTATAAAACAAGTGAAGTCAGACTATAAAATTGAAAATGCAAAATTATCCTTTATTGATGATGAATTAAAAATTTTTGATACATCTTACAAAATAACACCAAGATCAATGGAATTATTATTTATGAAATCACCAGATAGAAAAAATATCACTGATATCGTTGAAAAAAATTATAGTGAAATTGTTAAGAAGAGAAATGCACATCATAAATACCATATATCTAATATGCCAATAAAAAATCCATCTAGAGTCAATTATATCTACTGTGATGATCCAAATGAACTTGTTGATTGATTACGATTATTAATAGCATCAAGATTAGCTGGTAATCCAAATCATGATAATGAGATCATGTCAATTCTTGAAGAGTTGAAAGAAAGTGGATTCATATATAAATATAAAAAATGAATTAGTCAGTGAATTATGACTGAATATAAAAGAGATGTGCATGAATTACATGCTCCAGCAAGAAAAAATGTTTGACGACGTAATGTTGACATTCGTGATACAGATGAAACTTGGCTAACTGATCTTGTTAAAATGATTGAACATTCTGAAATCAACTCTGGCTACAATTATATTTTGACAGTCATTAATATTTTCTCGAAATTCAGCTGGGCTGTTAGACTTGAAAATAAAACTGGAAAAGAGGTATCAGCAGCAATGGAATCATTATTTGAAAAGGTCGAATATGTAAAAATCTTCATGTCGATCAAGGGACAGAATTTTATGATTCTACATTTAAAACAATGTTGAAAAAATATAGCGTCCTTATGGATTTAACATTTATTCATTTAAAAGCATCAATATGGCTAACCTATTATACTATAAATAATCTACCATTGCGCTTATTATAGTAATGGAGTCAGACTAACATCCGTCAAAGGATATGACGCTCTTTTTTTGGTTTTTTCATTTCACTCCAACTGTCACCTGCGCCTAAAGATGTTTACACATCAAAATTTTTACTATTTTTTCTGGTACTCGGGGATGTTTTCGAAAAAATAATAACATGTACTATGCACATAGTAAAATTTTTTTCTCCTAGTATAGTTTACAATGTTTCAATTGGAAAAGATACGATGTATCTTGTTAAGAAGTACTGTGTTACATAGTCAAGTCTAGCGTTCAATAAATCTACTATGTTGCAAGGTGAGATTTACGATGCTCAATAGAACATTTCATTATATTCTATTTCTGTTTTCGATTAAAAAAAACAGAATTATTTGTTTATTTAAAAATTCACTTTAAATTATTTATAATAATATTATTATCCTTATACATGTTTCTGAACTTGGCTATTTCTTGACCTAACTCGGGATTTGAACCCGGGTTTCTGGAGTTGAACTCCGATAGTGTACCGAAAAAGCCATTCAGGTATGAAACAGTAGAAGAATCAAAAATGTCTATATATATTTATTTCTTTTTATTCCCTTCTTCTTTCATGCTAACATAGTGAAACTAACTACTGACCTAATAACTTTTACCATTTTGTATATAGTAACAACTACGAATTTCAATGGTTTCCATAGTACGGTTCACTTTTCCAAATGTACCCTCACGGTCATGAATAATTTAAACACACAACATAGTAAAAAGTAACAAGTCTATGATTGTTCGTATCATTGGTATAGTGAAGACTATCTATTGAACAAGTAAAGTCTACTAAAACCATAATAAAAACCGGTTTTATCTCAGCAGAGTAGTTTTTACTATTTTACTATAGTAATATTTAAAGCTCACATAGTAAAAAAAATTATAAAAAATAATATGTTAAACCATATTTCCGAAAACGTCCCTCGGTAACATAGTGAAACTAATTAATTTTTTTTTACAGTGTGTGCTCCCGATGATCAGTTGTTAACAACTGCTGTAGTAGATGTCTTTGGACATATGATAAATGGTTGATAAATGATCAACTGGCTTTTATTTTTCGAACTCGTCGAGCTATTTGTTTACCTGGCATCAATACTTGTATCTTATTTTAATGATATGGAATATATAATGAAGTTCTTGATGTACCAGGGGAGAAAAAAATTGTTTTATCTGCCAATGTGTTCAATTGTTCTTTTGAAATACGGAGGATTATTAATTAATCGTAATTTACTTTTCAAAATAAATGAATAAATAAACATAACATTCATTTGTTTTTTGTAATGTTAGTTTGAGAACTTAGTTCTGAGTATTATTTTATTCTTATTTTTTGAGTATTTTTTGAAAAACTCAAAACCTCCACCGTCCATCTATTCGGCAATTTAAAAATCGTTTTTACTTTTTTTTTACTTTTTTCGAGTATTTTTTGAGTATTTTTTGAAAAACTCAAAACCTCCACCGTCCATCTATTCGGCAATTTAAAAATCGTTTTTACTTTTTTTTTACTTTTTTTGAGTATTTTTTGAGTATTTTTTGAAAAACTCAAAACCTCCACCGTCCATTTATTCGGCAATTTAAAAATCGTTTCTACTTTTTTTTTACTTTTTTGAGTATTTTTTGAGTATTTTTTGAAAAACTCAAAACCTCCACCGTCCATCTATTCGGCAATTTAAAAATCGTTTTTACTTTTTTTTTACTTTTTTTGAGTATTTTTTGAAAAACTCAAAACCTCCAGCGTCCATCTATTCGGCAATTTAAAAATCGTTTTTACTTTTTTTTTACTTTTTTTGAGTATTTTTTGAGCATTTTTTGAAAAACTCAAAACCTCCACCGTCCATCTATTCGGCAATTTAAAAATGATAAAGTTAGTAAAAAAAATTATGTGAACATCTGCATCACATAAATATGGCAATTTAAAAATGATAAAGTTAGTAAAAAAAATTATGTGAACATCTGCATCACATAAATATGATTTTTTTTTAATTTATAATCATGACAAATAAATTTCAAGACTTACGTGAATAATCTTAGACGTTTTGGTTGTCACTGTTAATAAATCGGCTCAAACTAATGGTATTCTTGATTAACAATAATAAATCGAACCATAGGATTTCTTACATTTTTATCAAGAGAACCATTACAAGTATCCCTGGCAAAATGGTGAGAGCTAAGCCAGAAGAAAACGATATCGCTTTTGCCGCCAAAGCAAAAGCCAAAGCCAGAGCAAAACCAGAGCAAAGCCAGAGATAATAAAAACAGAATAATAACGATATCAAACGTAAATTTAGGCTTTATATGGATATGTAATTTAAATTAAATTATTATTGAACTCATTTTTAGCAATAATATTAATGTAAAGAGAGAAATAAAAGTATAACAAGTAATGTAAAAGTTGACAGATTTTGACGTTTTGAGGTTGACTTGAATCGGCTAAACACAAAAATCCCTAGCGTGAAGCAATAGTAAATCCAGACCTTTTCCAGAGTGAAGCCAGACTTGTAAAAAAGACATTTATTTATAACAATAGCACTAACTATTGAAAAACAATATTAAATTAATAAATTTTAATGACTTTTAGAGACTTGTTTATTATTATGATTAATTTTTCGCTTAAAAAAAAAAAAAACATATCGATTCGTGGCAATACAAAAAATACGCGAAAAATTAATTATAATAATGAAAAAGTCTCTAAAAGTCATTAAAATTGATATTGTTTATTAATAGTTAGTGCAATAGCCAGTACAATAGTTATAAATAAATGTTTTTTTTACAAGTCTAGCTTTCCTCTGGCTTTTGTATTGCCAGAGATAGATGTGTTTTTTTTTTTTTTTTAAGCAAAAAATTAATTTTAACAATAAAAAAGTCCCTAAAAGTCATTAAAATTTATTAATTTAATATTGTTTATTAATAGTTAGTGCTATTGTTATAAATAAATGTCTTTTTTACAAGTCTGGCTTTACTCTGGCTTTTGTATTGCCAGAGATAGATGTGCTTTTTTTTTTTTTTAAAGCGAAAAATTAATCATAATAATAAAAAAGTCTCTAAAAGTCATTAAAATTTATTAATTTAATATTGTTTATTAATAGTTAGTGCTATTGTTATAAATAAATGTCTTTTTTACAAGTCTGGCTTCACTCTGGAAAAGGTCTGGATTTACTATTGCTTCACGCTAGGGATTTTTGTGTTTAGCCGATTCAAGTCAACCTCAAAACGTCAAAATCTGTCAACTTTTACATTACTTGTTTTCCTTATATTCATCTCTCTACATCAATATGATTTCTAAAAATGAGTCAAATAATAATTTAATTTAAATAATATATTTATATAAAGCCCTAATTCACGTTAGATATCGTTAATAGCCTGTATTTATTATCTCTGGCGTTGCTCTGGGTTTGCTTTGGCTTTGGCGACAAAAGCGATCACGCCAGTTCTGCCAGGGATAAAATAAAAGAACACTTCTACGATCAGACGTATTTATCAACTTTTAAAAAATTGACTGAAATAAATGTATTTAATTTAATTAAAAATTATTGAATCTACATAGAAATAAAATTAATCAACATGAATTTCTGAAATTACATTATTTTGAATTTCAGGACTTTCATCAAGGGTACTATCTACCAAAAAAAATTAAAAAAATAATTTTATAATATATAATTATAAGAATATAAGAATATAAGAATAATTATATAATAATAAAAAATAATAAGTATTATTGTCTTAACATCTTACGATTGTTTTCAGTATGAATTTATCATCATTCCTTTTGAATTATCTTAATTATTCTATAAAGTAAAAAAATATTTATAGTTTAATAAAAGTAAACTATACCATAATTGACAAAACTGAAAAAAAAAAGAAATTATCGTTGACGGATCACAAAATTGAATTTACGTTTAAAAAGAGAGGTTATGGGATTCTTAGATGACTAATCAACCAAAATAATTATGTACTTACCAATATATAATATTCATAATCTCTTACAAATTCACACTCTGTTCAATTTTAAATTCACACACTTTATAATTTACTCATTCCTACAATTTTTAAACAATTGAATAATTGAATAATGTTTATATATTTTCATCTGTTTGTGTCAATTAATGACAGGTCCAAATCAGCCTATCCTGATGGGCTGATTCGAAACATAAAGATAACTTGTAACAGCCAACAACAGTAACTCACACAGCTAACACACTGCTTCCAAACTTGTTTGTGTGTGCCATATGTTGCTGGCTGACAAAAATTGTGGTTCTAGAATCACAAAAATTGCGATGTTCCAAGAAAAAAATTTCTTACGTGGTACACAAGTTACGTTGGACCTCAAAAACTGTTGTGCTGAACAACAAAATTTATTATCCACAAAGCAAAAAATTCAATAAGTTTTATAAGAAATACAAATAAAAAAAAAAAAAAAAACAGTCATCTTGCCACTATTTTGTTGTACCAGAACCATAATTTTTGTTGAACTTTTCTCTCCGTATAGGAATCAAACGAAGGAAAATAATGATAAGAAATTCTTTAAAAAATACTTCGCCCCAGCCCATAATTTTAGTTTAGATTTAGTTTATATTATTCATTCTATCTACATATTGAAAACGAAATCAGGTATCTTGATCCTATCTAGATCTAATCGTTTCTAAAAAGCGTTATATCTTGATCTGCTATGAATCGGACTTTATTTTTTTTTTTCAAAGTTATCTCCGGTTTCAGTTAGGTTTAGCTAAGGCTGACCGGATCCGGTTTTCCTTACGCTTTCTTGATCCAAATCAGATCCGGATTGCCGGACTTTAATTGAAGTTTGTTTTTTTTTAAAGTTAACCTCCGGATTCAGTCAGACTTGGCTAAAGTAAGCTGGATCCAGTTTCCCTGATTTGAAACGGATCCAACTAAGAAGTATTTGAAAAGTGTAGCGTGAAGAAATAGATGAATACAATATTGTAAATAAAATGTATGTATGTATGTATTGGTGCCTCCGTGACACCAGTATAATTTTTGTATTTAATGAGTGATGTATGTATGAGTGGTAATGTGTGTCTGCGTGTCATAGAGACGACGTAGAAAAATATAAAACACTTCTTGTCTGGCCACCAAGCTAAACGGTGCGTCCGAAAAATATTCAGAAATATTAAGTAAAAATTGTATTGGTGATTTGGCTTTGCCATCTCACAACCAGTAAAATATATATATATATATATTGTGTCTTGTTAAATTATCATATCAAATAGTATAATTGTTAAATAAATTGTTTTATTCTTTTTAATATTAAATATAAATTTCATGTCTTGGTTTAAAATTATTGTTTGAAATTGAAATAAATGTAAAAAAAAAGTAAAGAGACAAAAAGTCTACTTTACAAAAGAAAAAAAAAAATTGATTTTAGAATGTCATTTTATTTTTTGATACGCTTATAAAGGACTTTTGATTCCATGAACGCCCCCGTGGTCAATAGGATAGTGTTGCCGACTTTAAACAGAAAAGCCCCGAGATCGATCCCCGTAAGTTCCGGAATTTTAGTTTAGTTTAGGTTGAATTTTCTAAGATAGAAATATTACGGAGGCTAAGAGCCGAAAGGCTCAGCCGCAGTATTGGATTTATCCACCAAAAAAAAAAAACGTTTATAACTGAAATATAATAAAAGAAAAATACTATTCGTACGGGAAAAATTTATTTGAAAAAGTTATAGAATTTTGAAAAACGATTATTTTAAGTCTAATATGCACCTCTGCGACTACTCCATTTTGAGATTGAGTTACAGCTTGTGCCGTTTTCATTTTTTAGGCAAGCAATAACTCGTGATGAAATGGTGTTAGAGACTTCATATTAGGCTTAAAACATGCGTACTCGAAAAATCTATCGCCTCTCCGAGAAAATCTTGATCTATGAATCACATTTTTCATAAAAAATTTTAAAAAATCGATTTTTTTTTTTTTTTTTAATTTAGTTTTTTTTTTTTTTAAAAAAAGTAACTGAACACATAATGCTCTCCCTCATGAGGGGCGATGGAGTTTCAGAAGATGCGTTGTTTGAGCGTAATACGAAGTCTCTACTATAATTTTATCAAAAGTTATTGCTTTCCTAGTTTTCGAGTAATTTCTGAAAAACGCTCTAACTTTCGACAAAATCATCCTAGATACTTTGTATAAGACTTAAAAAGCATGTGTGGTAAAATCCTACAACTTTTACTCGAAACTTTTTTTAAAAAAAATTATAGTTTTTATAAAATTGTAAAAAATAGAATTTTTGAAATATTTTCGTAATTTTTTTTTCAAAAATAGAAAAAAATTGACCATTAGAATCCGGATAAACTCCTTGAGGGGCGATAGAGTTTTGAAAACCACGTTTTTTGAGCCTAATTTGAAGTCATTCCGTTGATTCTAACAAAAGTTATAGCTTGCCTTAACTCTACGTAATTTGAGCGAAAAAAAAAAAAAAAAATTGATTTTGAGAAAATTAAAAAAAAATGTACTATTATTGTATTGTTACTTTCAAAAATCATTTAACAGATAAAATTTAACACGGCCCTAGCCGGAAAATTTTTAATTTTCAACGGTAACGCGGGCCACACGCCCCAACAAACGTTACCAGATCTTTTTGTTAATAATGATTGTTAAAAAAATAATTGAACAAATCATGTATTTTTTTTTTTCAATCAAAACTTTTTTTAAACAAAATCGGATCCGGTTTAAATATGAATTCGGATCCAGTTTAAGTATAAATTCGGATTAAGTTTAAGCATAAAATCGGATTTGATTTGGATGTAATTTTGGATACATAATTTGGTATCTGATTTAGCCATGGTGTCCTTATTGTAACCAGATCCGGAGCCTGGCCGGTGTTACATTTTCCGTCCGAATCGGATCAGACTGGCCGGATCCAAATCGGATTTGTAATCAAGTAAACTGGATCCGACCTGGATCCGAATCGGACTGAAATTTCCACTCGGGTAATTGTATCTAAAAACTCGATCCAGTCCCGATTGTGTATTTTTACAAATCAGGTATTCTAATTTGGGTCTCGACCTTACAGAAAAGAATCTTGATCTGTTTAAAATTCAAAAATCTTGATCTTCGTTAGGTGTGAAATCGAGGAATCCTCATCCAATCTGGATCCAATGCTCATCTGAATTTTTACTCAGGTAGCATGATGAAAAAGAGTTGCTGCAATCTTCTTTCATCACTTGTGAAGAAAAATATGATATAACACTGTGCCTTTTTTATCTAACCAAACCCTTACGAGGTTCATAGATTCTGTATTTTATGTTTCAGTTATCCGAAGATATCGGTTACGTGCTCTATTCAGCACTTGGTAGTTTCTACATTCCTTCTTGTATTATGGTGTTCGTCTATATACGAATATATTTTGCTGCAAAAGCGCGAGCAAGACGCGGAATACGAAAACAACCTAGACCACGGCCAGTCCCTCTCTCGGAGTCACTGGATATTCGGCAAACAAGTTTTAATCAACCTAATCCTACAACTGAAACATTCGGAATCAACATCGTCGAAAATATTGCAACAATCGAAAATCAACCCGTACAAATACCAATTGTCACTTGTGATTTTGCCAGTGATATAAGCACATCTGAAGCTGACGGAGTAAATTACGTTGCAGAGGAAAAAGACACACTCAAGGTAATTATAATACTAATTTTCGGTAGAATTACGATCCATGCCATTTTGATTCCTACATTCTGATACCGACATTACGACTCACACCATTACAGTTCACGACATTACGAATCACGGCATTTCAACCTGCGATTCTTATCCATTTCATCAATTCAATAATTCTAAATAATGAAAAAAAAAATAATTAAACAATCATTGCAAAATTATGATAAATAAGTAATTGATATTATCATTATTATTAAACAGTTAAATTCATATACACGGAGAGAAATTTTTCGTAAATTTTACAGTTTAGGTTAGGTAAAAAGTACGAATGTGAATTGTGAAAAATACGATTCAACAGCCACGCTGATGACATACAAGATGGATGACTGACGAGACTAATCTTGAAATGCCATGTAAATTAAAATCTCCCTACAGCTCAGTCTGTTGAAGATAGATATGGGGTAAAGCAAGGTTTATTGTTGAAAATTTAATTTTGAACAAATTACTAAGTATACATTTTTTTTATTTTTCAATTAATTTTCAAGTTATGATCGTGTAGAAGAAAAAAAAAATTTTTCTTTGCATTCTTCTGAAATTTACTTATTATTTTAAAATAATAATATTATTAATTTTAGGTTGACCTGTACATGAGTAATGCTATTTTTTTTTTTTATTTATTAGTCCTATTTTTATTTGATTAAAAACTATCAAACTAATCTATTTTAAACTACCCTGGTCGAAATATCACTCCTGCATTACTCCGGCATTTCTCCGTTTTTGGCCCATTTCCGGAGAAATTATTCCGCCATGAGGTTGGTGGCGGAGAAATTATTCCACCATGAAATTGATGGCGGAGAAATTATTCCGGCATGAGGTTGGTGGTGAAGAAATTACTCCGCCATGAAGTTTATGGCGAAGAAATTACTCCACCATGAGGTTGGTGGTGGAGAAATACTCCGGCATAAAGTTGATGGCGGAGAAATTACTCCGGCATAAAATTTATGAAGGAGAAATTATTCCGACATAAAAAGAGTACCGGAGAAACTTATACGGCATGAGATCAGTGAAGAAGGAAAAACTCCGGCATGAAAGTAGTGCCGGAGGAATTATTTTGGCATGGGAATAGTGCCGGAGAATTTATTCCGGCATGAGATCACTGAAGGAGAAATTATTCCGGCATTGGATCAGTGCCGGAGAAAATATTCCGGCACGGGATCAGTGAAGTAGAAAGAACTAGTGGCTGTTTAATTTTTCCGATATTAACTTCATGCTGACGCAAATATTCCGGCATGAGACTGATGTCGGAAAAATTATTCCGCCACTAGTTCCCAGGTTAGAGTTCTCGGGCTTGAACAACTGTGCCAGGCTTGTGCGAGGGTCGTATATCAAGCCTTGGGAGCACAGTCTTGACACAAGCTTGTGTCCATTGTTTTCCCCGGCCTCACACGAGTCTTGTTAACACAGGCTTGACACAACCGGCCTCACGCAGGCCTCAATAGTCCAAGACGGTGTCAAGCCTGTTTTTTTTGTTTTCCCCGGTCTCACACGTGCCTCGTAAACACAGACTTGACACAAGATTGTCCCCGTTGTTTTTCCCCGTCTCATACAGGCCTCAATAGTCCATGCTGGTGTCAAGCCTTTTTTTTTGTTTTCCCCGACCTCACACGAGCCTTGTGTCAAGCCCGTTTTACCAAGCCTGACACGGGACTTGACTTGTGCATATATACAATTTAAAAAAAAAAAATTATATTAATTAGATCTATAAATTGTCAATAAAAATTTTAAATAACAATTATTAGGTTTTGACTATCGTGCGTTACGCCGTTTACTTTCGTTCATATTAATATCGTTTATTCAAATTGTATCGCGTAAAAAATAATAATGTCAAAAATAATGAAGCAATAATAATTGTTTATTTATATTTTTCTATAATATTTTTTGCAAGACTGTATCAAGCCTGGGAACACAATCCTGTGTCAAGCCTGATACACTAGTCCGACACCAGCAAATACGTCGTGAACATTCCAGACTCGACACAGGCTTGTGTCTCAGGCTTGACACCCTTGACACAGGCCCGAGAGGCGGGTAATCAAGCTTGTCCCAGGCTTGTTCCCGTCGTCACTTCCTACCTGGGTTTTATTCCGAAGCATTTTTTCCAGCATTCATCTTATGCCAAAATAATTACTCCGGCATGACATTCATTCTCAAACTATCCATTACATTTAATGACTCAGAAAAAATTATATTTTTGGAATGTGGTACGTTTATAATTAACTGCTTTTTGGAGATCTGTAAATTTAGCATCAACCATACAACGTACACGCCATGATGGATCAGCAGCACATCTACGTAATTTTGGCATAACAAGTTGTTCAACATCTTCTCGTTGTAATAATGTTGCAATACACTAACGCATGCATCAACAACTAATAAACGAACAGAATCTTGTTTATCTTGTGCAAGTATAGCAAACATTGGAATTGAATCAGATTTTAAATATTCAATTTCAACAACTTTTGCAAATTCTCCCAATTTTGATGCTGCTAAACGTCGCCCCATTAGTGTATCTCCTTGACATAAATTACAAAAATGATTCTTTAATTCAGCTTTTGTTGCTGTACTTACACGTAGATAACATACTCTTAATTAACCATATGTTGATGTTCTTGGCGTAAACCAATAACCAGATGCCAAACGTTGTACCAATGGAACATTATGCATTAACTCATTACCAGTACGTTCAGCACCAAGTGCCAAGGCAATCGTTGAAAGTTTTTTGATTGAATTCAATCGCAGCTATGAAATAAAAATATATTTCTTAATTGTAATAAAATAAATTGTTTATCATATTTACATTTTAAACAAATTGTCGGTCAACTGATATGATAAAATGATTTTGAAAAAACCGCTGCAGTTGTAACCTCATTGTTACAAACACTTGCTGGCTAACATCGAGTTGTTTTTTTTTTTCAAATACATAAAAAACTTTGTTAATATTTTCAAAAATAATAATTATTGTACTTGTAAATTTTCATTTTATAATTCATCGATCAAAACTGCAATTGGATAAAGACTGTCGTTCGTTGATGAGTCAGCTGCAGCCATTTTGCTGAACTACAAATTTATCCAAGCAGAATTAATTTATTCTTAGTGTTTCGATATAAGCCTTGGGCACAATATTGCTTTTTTTTATTATTTTATTTGTGTATTGATAGGATTTTCCATTGCCTTATACACTACATAGGGCACAACATTACAACTTTTTTCTTTCAACAAGATAATGTATAAAAACAATCTACGTTGCTGACTTGCTGGCTTCCTGTTACGGATTATAAGGGGCTTTCTTGCTTTCTTTCACGGCGGAATCCGCCAGAAATACCAACTCCTCTGCTCACTGTCACTATACTCTTATATATGTGTGAGTGTTACAGTGTCGCACACATATATAAGAGTAGTGGAGGTGGTATTTCTGGCAGCCGTAACCAAAAGAACGCAATAAGATAGATTGTCATATCATGAAAATGTTCAACCGATGAAAAAAACTTCTAGTTTGTCTGCTTAAAAATAGTCAAACGGATAATTTATTAATAACAATTATAATATTTTCTCCGCCATCAATCCCATGCCAGAAAAATTTCTCCGCCATCAATCTCATGCCGGAGGAATTTCCCCACCATCGATCTCATGCCGGAGTAATTTCCCCACCATCAATCTCATGCCGGAGTAATTTCTCCACCATCATTTTAATGCCGGAGTAATTTTTTTGCAAGACTGTATCAAGCCTGGGAACACAAGCTTGTGTCAAGCCTCATACACTAGTCCGAAACCAGCAAATATATCGTGAACATTCCAGTGCTGGCCATGGGCTGGACCCAGGCTTGTGTTCCCAGGCTTGACACAGGCCCGAGAGCTGGGTAATCATGCTTGTCCCAGGCTTGTGCCCGTCGTCACTTCCTACCAGGGATTATATATAAGTATTATGTCAGTGAGTGGTACGAAAGTCAGAACAACCAATTGATTAATATTCTGAGCAAAATTATCGATGTTCATGTAATCAACAGCAAGATCACCGGATCGTATATAACGCCAAATACATTGACGGAAATGGAAATAACATCTTTGTATTACAGTATCTGGAAAAATAGACTCAAAAGCTTTCATAAAATGACTTTAAAAATCGACAATGAGTATTTCTGGTTGCCTATTATCAATGAATGATGGAACAACTCGTAAAAAAAATTTTTTCCAGTCAAAAGAGCATACGCAAGTAGCAAATTCCTAGTATCTTCAAAACCATGGAGTGTATAAAGTTGCTCAAATATTACACAACTAAACGTACCATCACCGGAAAAAATATCACACCCTAGCGAAAATGGCGACACCGATCCGACAACAATCCGACAGTCGGTTTGTGCACTGATCTCATACAAAAACGACACAAAACCGACACACGACTATAAGATTTTCTAAGTAACAAAAATAAATAGAAGAAGGATTTAAAAAATAAAATATTATGTCTAAAAATTTCTAAATAATGTTCTTATAATTTAAGACACGTTAGAATTTTTTTTAAATAATTTTTTTATTGAAAAAACTCAATTCTGTTTATGTATTAAAAGTAAGGTTAGCTGTCAGAATCATCTGTACACGACTGTGAGATTTTACAATTCTCACACAATTCCGACACAATTCCGACACACGACTGTGAGAATTGTGAATCCGACAAGATTCCGACACAAATCCGACAGACGTACGACAGTATATTTTTATTTTGTATTTAATATAAAAAAAGAGCATTTTATTAATAAAAATTTTTGTTCAATATTAAAGTTATAATATTTTAATAATTTTAGGCATATTAGATTTTTTTTTTTGAATAAATTTTGACAAAAAAAATAATTGGAATCGTCTGTGAGAATTTGCAATTCTCACACAATTCCGACACACGACTGTGAGAATTGTAAATCCGACACAATTCCGACAGACGTACGACAGTATATTTTTATATTTTGTATTTAATATAAAAAAAAGCATTTTATTAATAAAAATTTTTGTTCAATATTAAAGTTATATTATTTTAATGATTCTAGGCATATTAGATTTTTTTTTTTTGAATAAATTTTGACAAAAAAAATAATTGGAAACATGGGAAACCAAATACATGGTTTCATTACAAATTACATTCGAGTTACAAAAATACCAAATACATGGAAAACTGATTAAATGTATTAGTTTTGAAAAAAAAGTATTTAAAAAAAAATCGTTCTTAACCACATAAAAAAACCAAAAAATGATAATTTTCTAATAAAAAAATTTAAAAAAAATCTAATATGCCTATAATTATTAAAAGATTATAATTTTATTATTAAACAAAAATTTTTGCAAATCGCAAATTCTCACAGACGATTCCAATTATTTTTTTTATCAAAATTTATTCAAAAAAAAATCTAATGTGCTTAAAATTATTAAAATATTATAACTTTAATATTGAACAAAAATTTTTATTAATAAAATGCTCTTTTTTTATATTAAATACAAAATGAAAATATACTGTCGTACGTCTGTCGGATTTACATTCTCACAGTCGTGTGTCGGAATTGTGTGAGAATTGTAAAATCTCACAGTCGTGTACAGATGATTCTGACAGCTAACCTCACTTTTAATACATAAACAGAATTGAGTTTTTTCAATAAAAAAATTATTTAAAAAAAACTCTAATGTGTCTTAAATCATAAGAATAAAAACAAAACATAAATTTACAATTAATGTCGCCAAAAAGCCTCAATTTTTAAATACCTGTCTATTTATCATACCTTTAATAATCAAAAGACGTGAAATATCCAAAAAAATGTCAAAATTTTGAAGTATAAAGTTGAATAATTTGCTGGATAAAAAAAAAAACTAAAAAAAAAATTAGGCGCTGCAGTTTTTAATTATTATATTATTATTATACCATGTATCGAAAAAGCGCCTAATTTTTGGTTTTTTATCCAGCAAAAATATTTTATACTTAAAACACGACATTTTGATATTTCACGTCTTGATTATTAGGTATGATAAATAGACAGGTATTTAAAATTGAGGCTTTAACGTATTTTGTTTATTTCACTTATTTTGTTTAAATTAATAATAAATTATATTTGTAATTCGTCTACTTTAAATTGACCGTGAATACCATAATAAATAATAAATAATAATCGAATACTAATTTTCTGGAATATAAAAATTTAAACGTGTATGTATACTATATATGTACGCTTTAAATAAAAGGAAAAAGAAACAAATTCTGCTATACCATCAATGATAAATAACTAATACATGCGGCTGCATACACACACATATATGCATGTAAAAAAAAATTCAGGAGTAGGGATAGGCGCGGGGTATGCGCAACGTATCCGAAGAAATTAGACATTTCAGCTTGAAAATTTATTTTTTAGTAAGATTTAATACCTGGCTTTTACTGACTCTTATATCTTTTTTATTATTTGTTGGAAAAAATCGAGAGTAGGCTCATTGGAAAGAGAGGCATCGATATATATAATGAAACTGTTTTTATTTTTTTTTTTTAACAAATAATTAGAACGACATTTGATAAATTAAAAACGACGACGTCACGGACCACTGACTTAAAATACTTATACCCGGTAAAGAGTCTCGCTTTTTAAAAATTGAGGCGAGACTCTACCGAGTCTCTTGATATTATTTAGAAATTTTTAGACATAATATTTTTTAAATGCTTCTTACTATTTATTTTTTTGATTTAGAAACTATGTTTTCAAGCATCAATATCAAGTTTCCATATATTCTATATTCCCACTCCATACATATACTTGTTGCTGTATTATTTAATGTTAATATTCTCATTAAATTATTATTACCATGATAGTTTGACGTTACTTATTTTATTTTATTATTTCTTTGATGTTTTTATTATAGTCAATATTTTTTTTAAACAAGAATAAACTTTCAGCCATCTGTAGCAAGAACCAAAGCACATCCTATTTAGCCAACAGTAGGTTACAAAGTGTATACCAAGTGATACACACAGACTAGTCATACACCCTAATCGATCTTTTGGATACGCGTGGATAAATTCTGGATGACATTTTTGGATATCCCCTGATATCCAGATAATATCCAGATTCAATTGAATATTTTTTTTTTCATCCAGGACATATCCAGGTTCTATCCTAAAGATATCCAAAAGATCTCCACCAGATATCTAGGTGCCATCCACTGGATATATCCTGATCGAAAATGTATCCATTGGGTTTCCAGGTTCTATGCACTGAATACCCAAGTTATACACGAAAAGAAAAAAATAAGAAAAATTGTTGTGCTGCACAGAAAAGTAGAGGCCAAGTTGAAACTCGACAATATTCGTTCTGCCGATAGTATAGTTTTTGTTCATCTGGTAGAGTCACAATTGCCGTGCTGTTTAACAAAATTTGTCATGCTCCAAACAAGAATTTATAAACATACATACAATAAACAAACATACAACAAAAATTTCCTAAATCATGGCAAAATGTTCTAATTTTTAGAAGTAAGGTTCTTGGTTTATGGCCAAATAGGTCTTGAATTATAACAAATACTTCTTGAATTTTAAAAAAAAATTCTCAAATAATAACAGAAATTTCTTGAATCATGGCAAAATGTTCTAATTTTTAGAAGTAAGGTTCTTGGATTATAACCAAATAGGTCTTGGATTATAACAAAATGTTCGCGATTTTAGAAGTAAGCTTCTTAGTTTATGACGTATTTGTTATAATCCAAGAAAAATATTGAACAAATCAAGAAAAAAAATTCTTTTACATAAATAAATATAAGAGAAAAAAAAAATTATGTTAACAATCATTTTTTTAATTGTTTTTTATTACTATTCGAACTTTGTTGGTTGAATTTTTTTTTTTTTTGTATCAGAAAATTTTACCTGAGAAGTGTTTTAAACTCCTGACACTAACGCTACCTAAATCTACCTATTCTAATTCCGACGCTTTACCGACTTAACCACGACGCGATTATATATACGACTATGATTTTATTCTCCTTATGATACTAAATTTTACGGAGGCGAAGCCATACTTATTGAAATCACTGGCAAAAAATAAATAATGTTCATATCTTCTAAACTATTTAAGATGTAGAGTTTGAAAGAGGCTTAAATTAAAGGTATTGAAAAGATCTACAACCAAGGATATAAAAGAAAAAATTTTGATTATTAGTTAATTAATTATTGATAAAAATAGATAATGAAAAAATTTTAAACTCTAAATATTAAGAAAACTAAGAACAAATCATGGATGCAATTTTTTGCCAGGATGGTTTTTTTTTAAACTCTACAAGATTACGATTTTTTTTTTTTTTTATTGTTGCTAGAAATTTGTTAATTAACAGAATATCAGAATTAGTGTTTTTTTAGGCACTTCATAACTTTTTTGAAAATTATCTCACAGTTCTATTTGGTTTTAAAATTTTCCTCATCAAAATCTCTACAGCCAAGGCTATATTTGAAAATTTTGAAACTACCCATTTTCAATTGTGAGACGATTGTTTATAATAATATGTGTCATCGCAAACTTTTTAATGAATAAACAAACTTTAAAAAGTTGAAATTGTAATTTCTATCATATCCTTGGCTGTGGCAATTTTTATAAAGAATTTTTTGAATACAACATATTTTTTTGCGTTTATTTATTTAAAAGTTATCGAGTGTCCAAACAATTACCGATTGATTATTTACAATAATTTTTTCTAAATTAAAAGTTTGTGCGCATGCGCTTATCAAAAAATATATATCTATTGGTAAATTAGTTTTTTTTTTTATCGATCTTTTATTCAATTATTTACTACTTTTTTTTGTCTCTATAAATATTTAGATTTAATTTGTTTAAAGAAAATAGTAAAACTTAAGATAACTCTCAACATTTTTAATTAAATTTTTTTTGAAATCTAAATTACAACTAGAAATATACCAATATATATGTATATATATACATAGTTAAAAATATGAGCATGTTGTTGAGGTTAGGTTCAAATGTCATTGTCATTATTGTGTACAATATCTGTATTTATTTTATTTTATTTTTTCTTTTTATTTTTTATTCTGTATTATTATATAATTTTTATATTGACAGAGCGAATCGATAATGGAATTCAAAGCATGTATAGAAAAAAAAAAAAAATGTATCCAATTTTTTTATTATTATAGAGAAAAATTAAAGCTGTCAATTAATATTAAAAGTAAAATATATAAATGAATATTTTTTTTGTTATTTATTTTTTTTTTTATCATCATTTTTTTTATTTAATTGTAATGTTGCTATTACTTTAATATTTTCATTACAATTACCATGTATAATACCATCAATTGTAAAGACATTTTGTAATTCTAATATTCATTTACAATGGTGCACCAAAACATCCAGCTGATTTTATTTCACCCTCATAATGTGTACCATCATCAAATACCATTAAACCATGTCCTGTCATAATGTCATTGACAAATTCACTCTCATAATAAATACCACCAAGTGTTACAACAATACCAGTACCATGTTTAAGATCATTATACCAAGATATTTTTCTCCTGTCATTTGATCATCTTTAATACCATAGCCATGTTTTAAACCACCTGACCAATCACCAGGTGGTTTAAAACGATGCAATTTCAGTCATTAAATGACCCTCTTGTTTAACTCCATGTCCATGTGGTAAATCATCTTTAAACCAGCCATCATAAATATCACCATTTTTATATTGATAATTTTATTTATATTTGTATTGATTTCTTTTTTGAACGAATCTAATAAAATTGTTAATTACAAGTGGTATAACCTCAAATTTTTTTCATCTGTATTTTGATTTATGTACATAATTTGACAGGTGAAAAACAGCGCGAAAAAAACAAAAAATATTTAATCATATAATTTAAAATTATTAATAAAAAAAAAAACTAAAATGAATTTGGAATAATCAAGAGGAACCACACGGGCTTTCGCCGGAGTTTTGAAAATTTTCAATTTTCAATAGAACGAATCCGTTACTAAAATTTTTTTAATTTTACCATTACCATGAATAAAGCTATTTCTTAAAGTCATCAAGGGATATTACATTACATACTGATGTAATGTAATATCTATAAACATTTATAAATTCATCAACATTTATCTATATAATAAAAAGACATGGCCGGATCCTTGGAAACGCAGTTTTACGCAAATTATTGGTCCGATTTACATGAAATTTAACATAGATATTTAGTTTGAGATCGGGAGGGTTTAAGTCTACGAAAAAATCACCCAAGTTACTTTTTACGATCACCAGAAAGTCAAAATGATTTCCCCAATTATCTTCAGGGATTTTCTTATTATTAAATATATTTTTTCAGAAAGAAGAGATTAAAAAATATTGCTTTAGTTTGTAATGTTGGTTTTCGGTTCACCAGGATGTCGAAGTTGAATTTTTTCATCATCTCCTGGGTTTTTTTTGATGAAACAATATATTTTATCGAGAAGAAAGGAAATAAAAAAATGCATTGGTTCCTAATGTTGTCCGGATTATCAGAATGTAGAAATTGAATTTTTTCTACATACTTATTTCTTTTGTTTTTAATTTTTTGAAGAATCAAAAATAAATATACAACCAAGTTCGGCGAAGCCGAACACGGCCGACTCGTAATTAATAATAATTCATATATTTTTAATTTATTATTTATATAATCATTTATACTTTTTACATAAAGTGCTGTTAATGACATTAATTCTAAATATGAGTTACATAATTTTCATAAGCATTTAATTCTTTTGTTGCTGATGTTTTTTTTTTGTAATCTTTTGATTAAATTTTGACTAACAATTATCATTGATTTTAAGAAACATTTTCATTATTTATATTATTTTGATTTATTATTATATCCGGTTTATTATTTAATGAATAAGTTGTAAATTTACCTGAACTTGATAAATAATTTATACTTGATGTTTCATCAATTGTATCAAGTTTTCTAATACTATCATCATCACCATCATGATTTTCTTGACTATTATTATTGTTTTTTATTTATTTTTCCAATTAAATAAATTTCTTGATTAACAATAATTAAACTGTGTTGTTCGACAGCTGTTATATCTGTTGCTCTTGTATCAAAGTTTTTTTTTTTCGTTGATATGCATATATTTTGTGTATGATATGCACCACAAGATATTTTTTGTATACCAGTATTTTGTAGTTTAATGATGAGTACTGGTTTTGATCTTGGTACATTATCAGCAGTACCAAGTTGTCCATAACTAGTATCACCCCATGCCCATACCTCACTTGATAATAAGCTATTACCAGCATCAATAAAAGTGTTTTCATCTAAACCATGTTGTGTTGAATCATGATATTTAAATGACGAACCAATACTTGATGGTTCATCATCGTTTCTAAATGAATATTGACGTGGTGATTCTGGAGATAATTTTAATTTCATACTCATATCTGTTAAACGTATTACTTTTTTTAAAAAGTAAAAAATGGGATAAAATAAAAGAATAACGTACACACTAATTTTTCATTAATAGTTTGTCTTGTTAAATTTATTTATGAATTACTTAATGATTAAATATTTCATTGAACAAAAAATACATTTCTTTTTATTTTTTTTCTAATTAATATTTTTGGGAAATACCATGAAAGCATTTGCATATGAAAATATAATTTTTTTTAATTTGCAAAATGTACTGTAGACATGATCATCAATATCTTTATGTTGAATATTATTTTTTTTTATACTACATTATCTTTTATATTTATGAAAAACTATGATGCAATAAATTTACTTTATATTACTCAAGTACAAAGAAAAAGATACCACGATAAATTTCTTTTTTTTAAGAATAATTATTTTTTTTATATTATATATTTATATATATTTTGTTTACTCTTTATCATGTTGCACCATGCTACCTTTTTGGTTTCATTTTTTTTTTTTTTTACTCTAAGCAATACTTTTTTACTTTTTTTTCAATCTTTGTCATGTTGCACCACGGTATACTTTGGTAGTCAATACTACCTTTTTGGATGTCAATAGTATAAAATAATAATAATAGATTTGAATTTAAACCACTTAAATAAGCAATAAATTGCATGTTTTATATATAAAAAAAAAAAAAGATAATTATTAATTGGACTGTTCATCTTGTTTTGACAGCCAATCTTCTACTTTATTTATTGTTGCTGTTATCATGTCTCGGTGGTTGTTTGGTGTTGTAGTTTTGATGAGGTGGTTTCCATGTGGTCGTTTATCTAGAATATACAAATAATTAAATTAAAAAATAAATAAAATTTGAATTCACAATCGAATAAAAAATAAAAAATTACAAAAAAAAAAAATACGTACTGACTGTTACGTTTATCAAGGTTTTTTCCACCACGTTGCTTTTCTCCAGACTATACAACTTCATGTTTTTTTTTGAATTTATTATCCTCTGTTTCTGCTGCCATAACATCACTATATTTTTCCTTTTCGATAACTTCAATCTTCCTTTCAACAATTTTTTCAATTATTAATAAATTTCTTTTTATTATTGTGTCTTCTTTTATTTCAGTTAACCTCTTTTGTTTTTTTTGCAGCTCACGTTCTTCACATTCGATTCTTCTTTTGACTTCTTTTTCAATTACTGCTTTTTCATAATCGTCAGTAATAAATTCATGTAATAAACTTTCTTCAATGTTATTTTTTGTTGATTTTTCAAGTGACTGGACGTATATTGAAGCTATCAAATTTTTCCTTTCTTCTGGCAAATTTTTCAACTCCTCAAGGTCCTCCAATGATTTCATAAAATCATTAATTTCACGATCAGATGCCATCATAAATAAATTAATATTAATATTTAAAAAAAAACTGAGATGTTTAGGTGTTGCACAATAATAAATCACTATTTTGAGATATTTTTTGGAAACACGTGGTTCATATGATTTGTTGAAACTGACAATATAACGGTTTAACCATGCAAGCAACGTGACGTAAGTGTGATTTTTTTTTTCTTCATGCAACCGTTTTAGGCGACTATAACGGTGCTTACCGGAATTCAGCTGACCGAGTTGCTAAACTAACACCTGTGGCGCTATCTATACTTTATTTATACAGACTGAAAATCAATCGCATTAATTATATACATTTTATTTATTTATATTAAAACGAAAAATAATACTTTTTTTCATTATTAATAATTTTTTTCAATTGTTAATGATTTTTATACTTATAAATAATTAATTCAATTACATTTTCTGTCATTAAAATTTCATTATATGTATATTTACAATTCCCGCGATAGAGTTCTCTGAAAACTGAAAATGACGGCTTGATGAAAAGGACGCTTAAAAAAAAAAAAAAAATATTAATCAGCTGGTAAAATAGTATCTGTTTTGTTGCCAGAAGACTATTATTAATTATAAATAATAAAATTGTTCTGTATCACACCACGTATCCAAATATACCACGATAATTTCACAAGGGTTGTAAGGCCTTGAGTTTGATACAGGGCTATCAAAGGATGTGGAGGATAGGTTGTAAGATGAAATAATAGGAATAACACTTTAAATAAATCCAAACACTGTGGCTTAAATTCTATTAATATTTTCACTTTATTATTTCACTAAAACTATAATTAATTGTATTGTATATTGTATATTGAGTTGACTCTAAAAAGTGTTGTCATGGACAGACACTACTATTTTATATTGTCAGTATAAAGAAACCCCGTTGTACGCGAATCAATAATAATTAGAGATGTAACGTAAACGAGTGTTGAAGAGCAACTGATTTCTCAGTTTGTTGAAAATTGTTAAGTCCAAAAAATGGGTGTGTACTTAGTTAAAAAATTAGTTTTAATTGGTCAAAAATTAGTTCAAGGGAGGGTAAAAAACTAGGTGTAGGTGGTGGGATTTTTAGACATAAAATTGGGTCTTGTGTGGTCCAAAGGGTGACATAAAAAATACCATGTGTACAAAAAATATAGATTTTACGACCGGAAAGTCCAAGACGTTTTCATGAATTTAGTTTATTTTAAAAAGTTATAAATTTACTTTTTTATTGTCGATTTTACGATCATTCTGTGTATCGAAAATACGTTAGTGCAGTTGTTTGATAGATGTGAGATTTTCTCTAATTCTTGACAAATAATGTTTTAAAAAATATGTTATATTATTACCAAAGAGAAACTTGAGTTTATGGTTTTATTTGTTACGTGATTTTTACTCAAAAATCTATGCATTAGTTGACCATGTGTGGGAATATTCGAGTTTGTTAAAAAAGCTATTAAAAAAGTACATAAACTAAATCGTTGTTTAAAGTATTTTAGAAAAAATATAAACCAAAATTGTTAGTCATATGTTATTTGAAATTGTATGATCTCGTGATCTAGCCATAAAAAACAGAGTAATCTTTAAAACTTATCGACTTATTGTATTTTGTTTAAAAAATAAAAAGAATTAAAATCTGGTCAGTCTGGGACCGACAGACATGTGGTTCGACCCGGAACATGTTCTTTTTTAAACACCAAGTCAAAAAAGAATTTATTTTGTTCTTATTCGAATAAATTAGTGTTTTTAATTGCTTTTTTTTTTTTTTTTGTGTATTAATTGTGTAGTGTTATTTCATTAATTTAATGCATGGACTTTAAATGTTTTTTTCCCTGTTTTAATCTCGTCATTGTTATTGACAATCATTTTATTTTTTATTTGTTTTTTTTTTTTTATTTTATTATTATTATTTTTTTTTTTTAATCAAAAGTTTTTCAAATATTTTCAGCATCATACTAATAATTCAACATTTTATAAAAGAATTGTTTATATTCCCAACTTTTGACAGTTTTTATAAAAATTTTGCTGGATCAAATTAAATTATTTAAACGACCAGCACTTGTTGCTGCATCAAAGTTGGAAAAAAAAGGTTATCTAATATTATTTACAGAGATTGTACAGCATTTTTGTCACATCAAATAAATGTATTTAAACAACCAGCAATAGTTGCTGCATCAAAGTTGGAATAAAAGGTTATCTAGTATCATTGACAGGGATTACTCAGCATTATTTTTACATCAAATAAATTTATTTAAACAACCAGCAATTGTTGCTGCATCAAATAAATTTATTTGAACAATCAGCAATTGTTGCTGCATCAAAGTTGGAGAAAAAAACATCTTTAAACTTTTTTTTTTGAGGATTTTGATCATTGATATTGTAGCATTCAATTAGTTTTATCATCCAGCACTTGTTGCTGCATCCAAACAAAAAAGAAATTATTCACAGCAATTTTTTATTTTATTTAATATTATTGCTGCACCAAATAAATTTATTCAAATAAGAAGCAATTTTGCTGCATCAGAATTAATATCAGAGAGGAATTCTTCAGCTTCAGTTGTCTTCCAACAATATATAAACTACAGCTAAAATTATAACAGTATTAGTTGCTCCGTAAATTTAACTTAACCAAAACAGAAATAAATATATTTAAACTTTCATCTATTCGTCAGTCTTTTAAGTTATTATTTTGAATTTATTCTAAAATTATTCACAGGGATTGTTTAGCATTATTGCTGCATCGAATCAATTTATTGAAACAATCAGCAGTTGTTGCTGCATCAAAATTAAAAAAATAAATTCTTTAAACTTTATTTTTAAGGATTTCCATCATTGATATTGTTGCATTAAATTAGTTCATTTGATCAACCAGAATTTGTTTCTGCATTGAAGTTAGAAAAAAAAGAAATTGTTACTAAAATTATTTACAGAAATTTCTAATCATTTTTGTGAAACCAAATAAATTTATATAAACAATCAGGAATTGCTGCTAGATCAAAGTTAAAGAAAAATTTTTTTTAGACTCTATTCCGAAGATTTTCAGTATTAATATTGCGGTATTCAATCAATTTATTCAATCAAATCAAATATTTGTCGGTGTTACAAATTTTCAGTTGCTGTTATTCAAAATTTATTCATTTACTTTAGTAAAGTTTGTATATATATACGCTTGAATTATTCTATCATGAAGGCAGCCAAAATAACGCCAAGCAATTTATCTCTCCAAAATAAAATTGCTAATTCTGATGGTGTAACGATGGTTTCGAATGATCGAGTAATAAAATTGTCTGAGAAACAAAGAAGAAAGTGTGCTAAACAAAATTCGAAAACAAAATCACAGAAAAAGAAAAGAATTATCGAAAGTTTCAAGATTCTCCAAACGACACAAAAACCAATTGAAGACCAAAATTTCACGTCTTGTAATGAAAGCGAAACAAAAGTTTGTGATGAGTCAACAGCAAGTATGTCTGCAAAACAAAGAAGGAAAAAAAACACTAAACGTGAAAAAAAATCAAAACAACAAAATGAACGTGATTCTAATTTGTTACTCGTTGTGGAACATGCAGGAAAATCAGTGGAAAAATAATTATCAGAATATTTTTCTGATGAAGTATACAAGTCAACTGATATAAAGTCATCAAAAAATTCTACAAATTTTGGTACTGAAAAATATGTCTTAAGCGAAAGTAAAACGTTCGAATATTTGTCTGGATATCCGCCTATTAAGAAAAAAAAGCTAGAGATATTGACTAAATATTTTAATGAAAGATTATCTGAGTATTTTATTGATAAACTACAAACCTCTAGCCAGAAAAAAATTACGACTTATGAAAGACCGATACAGCATCCTATTCATGAAATAAAAAACTTAACTGGAGAAAAAACAAAACCCATTGAGTATCCTGTTTATGAAGTACAAAATTTGAGTAAAGAAAATCTATCTGACTACAAAAGATCAGTCGAGTATCCTATTTTTGATGTACAAAATTCTAGTGCTGAAAAAACATCAAAATATTCTACATGTAATAATAATATAACTGTTGAAAAAAATAAAAACACATCAGGATATCAAAAATCACTGGAGTATCCTATCTATGATGTACAAGTTTCGAGTAATGGAAGAATAGTCAAGTACGAAAGATCAGTTGAGTATCCTATTTTTGATGTACAAAATTCTGGTACTGGAAAAACATCAAAATATTCCACATGTGATGATAATAAAACTGATGAAAAAAATAAAAATACATCAGGATATCAAAATTCACTGGAGTATCCTATCTATGATGTACAAGTTTCAAGTAAAGAAAAAATACTTAAGTATGCAGGATCAGTTGAATATCCTATGTTTGATGTACAAAATTCTGGTGCTGAAAAAACATCAAAATATTCTACATGTAATGATAATCAAACTGATGAAAAAAATCAAAATACATCAGGATATCAAAATTCACTGGAGTATCCTATCTATGATGTACAAGTTTCAAGTAAAGAAAAAATCTAAACAAAAAAAGAAACACAGTTTTTTTTACAAAAAGGAGCGTCAAGTATTCGAAATCCCCACTAATTATGTGATTATAGTAATTTTATTTTATATTGATATTTATTAATTTTTAAGATACAAAAAGATATAATACCAAAATAAGTCAAGAAGGAAATATTAAACGCATATAATTAAGTCTTAATCTTTGACAAAATTTTATACTTGACCCCGCCCGGTTCTTCCCAAATAAAATTTAAAGCCTACACACGTCTCGACAACAGAGTTAATGGTATTTTCCAATTATCCCTTATTATAAATATGTACCCTTCACATTTTATCTAGGCTTAGGACTGGCAGCGTACAATCTTGTTAACTTTCCGGCATGTTTAAAAAAAAAAATATATATATATACATATATATACTTTTTTCGTCAATCAACAATTCAATAATGAATGCGTATGACACAATATGACACGAGCGCCGAATATATATTTTACAGTGTAAAAGGTGGTGTCCACTATGCAATTTTCCCAGATATCACCAAAAATTATAGTTGAATTCAGTTACAATGCTAATAAGCTAAGGGTATAAACTCACGATAAGCCTAGTTTCGGTTGTAAAGCGCACTAGCATGTGTAAGATGTGTAACAAGTTAGAGCTTTAACTCACGACAAGCTAACGTTTGCTTGTAAAGCGCACTGAGCACGCGCAACGAGTTGGGTTGTGTCGAACTTGTACACGGAGAGAAATCCGCACCAAATATTACTGTAGTGGTATCGTAAAAATCATAGCTGACGTCATTAAAGCGACTAATTCCCACTTATTATAATGATTATTATTATATTTCATCTAAATTTTTTACTGTAGTCTACCGGAATTTTTGGAGTTCTCGAGTTAATGGTATACTTTATGCCAGAAATTACTGTAGTGAACAGCAGGTTTTCCCGCCAGATGACACGAATATTTATTGGAAATCAAGTGTGTTCCTAACCTTTTCTAAAAAAGTTTATTGTTTTTATTTTATTCATGAATTTAAATTAAAATACGGTGAAACACATGAAAATTATAAAATGGTTTATTTTTTTAAAATTAATAAACACATTACATTTTTATTCTGATGTTTAAATAATAAGGTTTTATTTAATTTTTTGTGACGTTTTTTTGTTTTGTTTTGATTAAAATTACTGTAGTGTAGTAGGAAATTCTAGTCGATCCTGGTGGCCTCCCCACGCAACTTCTCAATTTCCAGTAGACTACAGTAAAATTTGTTTGATACTCTACAGCATTATTTGCTGCGGATTTCTCTCCGTGTAAACATGGCCGTCCTAATTCCCATAAAACTAGTAATATGTCCCCAGCCATCGTGGTTTTTCTAGTAATTTTACGTGTTGCGCATGCTTAGATCACTCAGAATTACGTCAGCCATGTTTACAAGCAAAAGTTAGCTTGTCGTGCGTTTGAGCTCTAAGACATTAATTTAATATCATTCAAATACTTTTCATAGATTTTCAAAAAAATCACACTTGTCACGCTCTATTCTTGTCTTTTTTATATGAAACTACTATAATAAAGTTGCAAGGTTGTGACTGCGCATACATTTATGTTGAAAATGAACGACTACTAAATTTCAGTAGATCTGCATTAGTGTGAAAGTCTTTAAATTTTATTTGGGAAGAACCGGGCGGGGTCAAGTATAAAATTTTGTCAAAGATTAAGACTTAATTATATGCGTTTAATATTTCCTTCTTGACTTATTTTGGTATTATATCTTTTTGTATCTTAAAAATTAATAAATATCAATATAAAATAAAATTACTATAATCACATAATTAGTGGGGATTTCGAATACTTGACGCTCCTTTTTGTAAAAAAAACTGTGTTTCTTTTTTTGTTTAGATATCACATCTTTTTGTAAAGTCCTTTAATCATTCGATAGAAAAAACGATAATATTAAAAAGTATATGTTTTTGCTAGCAACGAACAAATTATCAATTTTTATCCAGCTAGTATTCTTGCGGAAATAACTGACGAAATAACTAACTTTATACGTAGAACCCAATCAGCGCCAAATTGGCAAATTTGAGAAGCTCGAGGTACAGGACATATTTTGTCCCATTTCCAATGTACGGAGTTGACTCTCCTTCTTTCTAGCCGTCTTGGTAGAACCACAAATGTGAATTTTAGAAGTGGGTATTCCTTTGATTAAGCAATTATCATTTTTACTTGACCATTTAAATTTATTGGTCTAAAACAATGATATCATTAATTTTGAGGACCTCAATCTTTCTTAGAATTTTCGTTGATCTAAAACAATCGACACATGTATTAAACCCCTTTGTGCCACAATGATAGTGATTGATCAATAAGTTCTTGTAAAATGAATGTGTTATTTTTATTTGGTATTAAAAGATTTAAATTTTTTTTTGGAAAATTTAAGGTTTTCTACAATCAAATAACCAATTCTTGACATCAATTTTAGGGTGCGAACTCACGACAAGCTAAAATTTCCGCTTGCAAAAATGGCAGTTATAAAAATCACCAAAAAAGTAACTAAATTTACTAAATTTATCGCGAATCCGTGATTTTAGAACAAGCTTGGTGGTGTCAAGCTTTTCTGCAGTCACGGAGAGACACCACGGGTTTGCAGTTGATTCAGTAGATAGTAGTTAATTCAGTGATAATTTAGTGAATTTAGTTACTTTTTGGTTATTTTTATAGCCGCCATGTTTATAATCGGAAATTTTTGCTTGTCGTGAGTTCGCACCCTTACTTTGATTATTATTGTCAGGATCTTTAACACTTGTAACATCCATCATAGATGGACATACAGTGGTTTTGAATTTTTTTAAAGTTGCAATTGCAGATGTATTATCTTTTGGTGTTGGAAGTACCCAAAACTCTGCTCTTCGTATCTTTTATTATAAAGGTGCAGCCTTTTTAGTTTCAACTCTATACCCTTCCAATCCATGAAATCTGTATAAATAATATATTTTACAATGAATAAATATAATTTATATTAGAAAATATCATACTAATTATTATTAATTAAATGAATCAATGAACAAATAACATTGTAATCACTATCATCATTAAGAAAAGCGAATTCTTCCATCTTCACTGGATAATGATGCTTGTTTCAAATGCGTTTTCTCAGTTTTAAATAAGTATACTTATATATTCACAGATTCATCACAACCTACGAATGGACAATTCATAGTTTGATAATCTGAGACTTGATGAAAATGTGAATAGTGATAATACAAGTTTGTTTTATTTGCATATTTTTCATCACAGTATACACAAGTTTCGTTTTCAGTTATTGTCTTAACCAGCTCAATTTTATGAATTCAACTTGTATAAGCATAAAAACTACTTTTTTCACTAAAAATTTTATTGCACTGGTTACATTTAATTTCATTCTTTTCTTCTATTGTTTTTCATTTGTAAATGAAAATGAATTGTCACCAAAATATCACACAATTGTACACAATACTTAATTACTATATGCATCAATCTATATTGATTTTATTTATTTATTGTATTATTATAATATTAATTACCTTCACAATTAATATCCAAATTTAAACCAAATAAATATATAATTATGAATATTTTTTATATAATACGAGATCACTGGGCGCGCTTCGCGCGCCTGTTTTTCTTATAAAAATGAGAAGATAGTTTTTTAAAAAATATTATCACAATCATACTTTCTCTTGATGTCATTATTCATTGAGCTATTTTCTAAAAATAGTAATTCACATTTATGTTTCAATTATTTTCATTGTTATTTAGTAATAATTTAAAAAAAAAAACAACACTCTGTTCACACGAATAAAAGACAATTTTTAAAAAAGATAGAGTTTAAACAAATTCGTACAACCACTGTTGAAGCAAAACTCATTTCTTTATGACATTTTTGTGGATGTTTAGTTCGAATATTTTTTATTTTACTATTCAGTTTTTCATGGCTGAGTATTTTTGATAACTTAATCATTCAGTTACGAAAAGAGCAAACTATAATTATGTTTTCTTATGTCTTTTAAAAAACCCTTCTCATAATTTACCCATAATACTTTATTCATCAAAGTCTCGATCACTTAATTTTCGATTCTTTTATTTCTGTGATGCAATTCCCAATTAATTAATTAAACATTCATTTCAAAATTACTCATGTTCATAATAAAATATTTCTAAATAGAATTTTCCCGAAATCATGATTCCTATATTCAAAAAACACCTCATGAAAAAAACTACAGGAAAAAAAAAATGTAAATTTTATAAATTAATATGGTTAAGCTTGTGTTTTATTTTTTTTAATTGTAAAATTCATATTAAAAAAATATAAAAACACGTCTCCGTTTTTTCATTTTATTAATAGGTAATTTTCATTTGATTTTGTCCTTAGATTCTTCTTTTCCTCCGTAAAATATTAATTATACAATTTTTTTATGATAAATTTTACTTTTCATTTTTGTCCGTGCAGTACTTCTATCCTAAAAAATTTTAAAATCAATTTTGACTCTTTTTTATATTTGCTATAACTTGTACACGAAATACGACGTTTCCTGCTTCAAGTCATGTACATAAAACATATATTTCTAAATAGAATTTTTGTGAAACTATGAATCTGAGACTTCAAACTCACCCTCAATAAAAATCTCCAAACAATTTCATGAAATGATTATAACTCTTTATTTTATGCAGTTTTATATTTACCACGACTTGTAGATAAAATAAATTCAAAAAGCGGCTAATATTTCGTTTTTCTTGAGCCATTTGTCAAATCATAATCTAAAGATCTGAAAAATCATGCGCCTATTCTAAAATCTTCTTTTTCAATTATTTTTCATTTATGTTGATTATTAATTTTCAAAAAAATTTCGACATTATATTTTCACGAATAACATATAATTTATAAAACAATGAAATTTCCGGCAACCTTTGTCGAAAAAAAATCCATTTCTTTATAACATTTTTGTGCTTACTTCAAACATTTTCCATTTTACTATTCCGTTTTCAGGGGTATGTATATTTTTGATTAATTAATCATTCATTCACACAGAGCGAATTATTATGTTCTTAAGTATTTTTAAAAAAAAAATTCTTCTTTATAAATATGATCCCGAGTGGAAATCTGGTCAGGCTAGCCCGATTTGACTTCAAGTCTTGATTGAGACTTGATCAATGTTCCCTTAACACTGGAAGCCTGATCGAAATTTGATCAAGATTCTTGATTAAGGATAACTCGATCAAGATTGGATCAAGGAACCCTTAATTTATCCTTAATAAGGCCAGCCTGATCAAGAATTGATGAAGAAAACCTTAACTTCTCTTTAGTAAGGCCAGCCTGATCAAAGAACTTCTTCAAAAAAATTGCCTAGCTTAGATACATGAAAATCTTGTAAGACTAATAAATATTTTCCAATGAAATTTTAGTGAGATCATGACTAATATCAAGACAACACCAACATATTATTACCTTTAAAGTTTCGAATCCTCATTTTATTTGTTTCAATTTCTTTTCATTACATAATTCACCACAACTTCTAAACAAAGTGTGACATTACTCATTTTCGTGAATTATTTATAAGATGTGAAAGAAGAAATTATAAAAATAAACACCTATGCCATTAATCATATCAAAATGACCAGTTCCATCAATAAATTATAACAGTCATATATTTATCAATAGTTATACTGAAATAATCAGTTTTTTTTTTTGTCAAAATAGAATGATTACATTCTCAATTGTCAATAAAATTGTGAATAAAATGATTCTCTTTTTTTTTTTTTTTTGTTTCTTAATAGAATGTATGTGGATATTATATAGATACATACTTTTATTTTCTTGTACATAAGCCTATTGATTTTTCCATCATCATATTAATAAAGTTATATATAAATCAGTTCATTTATTATCAATAAAAACAGTTATTATAATTTAAAGACTATTTTTTGTTCAAGCGATCTGTCAAATCTTGATTTCAAAATATATAAACAAATAAATTTATTGATTACCTTAACGACAGGAAAAAAAAAAAAAATGTGAGTGACTGAGAAAGAAAATTTGTTTATTTATTTCATTAACAACCGACAAAGACAGAATGACAAATGACATGAGAATGACAAAGAGAACCAAATAACCAATCAAATCTTAGGAAGATCGATGACAACTGTCCTTTTTATATAAGGAACATAATAATATATATATAATATATATATATTCCCAAAAGCACAATAAAAACGGAAAGCTATATAAACAACAGGTTACGTTCATCAGCAAACATGTGTATCCCAGATAGGATCCCACAAGGGTGAACGGCCGTGCCAGGCTTGTTACAAGCTTGTGTTTCCTAGCCTTGGTGGACTAGAATGTGCCTAGCTTGGCACAGAGAATTTTCCCAGTCATTGCACAAGACTTGTTAATCTAGGCTTGTACCAAGCCTGTGTCGATTGTTATTTCCAAGCCTCACACAAGGTTAAAAATTCCAAGCTCGTGTCAAGCTTGTATTTACAGTCATTGCACAAGACTTGTTATTCCAGGCTTGTACCAAGCCTGTGACGATCGTTAATTCCAAGCCTTACACAAGGTTAAAAATTCCAAGCTCGTATCAAGCCTGTATTTACAGTCATTGCACAAGACTTGCTAGTCCAGGCTTGTACCAAGTCTGTGTCAATCGGTAATTCCAAGCCTTAAACAAGGTTGAAATTTCCAAGATTGTGTCAAGCCTGTATTTACAGTCATTGCACTAGACTTGTTAGTCCAGGCTTGTAACAAGCATGTGTCAATCGTTAATTCCAAGCCTCACACAAGGTTAAAAATTCCAAGCTCGTGTCAAGCCTGTATTTACAGTCATTGCACAAGACTTGTTAGTCCAGGCTTGTACCAAGCCTGTGTTAATCGTTAGTTCCAAGCCTCACACAAGATTAAAAATTTCAAGGTTGTGTCAAGCCTGTTTTTCCAGTCACTAGACAAGCCTTGTTAATCCAGGCTCGACACAAGACTGTCCCTTTGATTTTTCCCGCCCTCACACGAGCCTCGTAATACAGCCTTGTTTCAAGCTGGTGCCCATTGTTTCACCAAGCTCGACACGAGACTTGACTTATGCATATATTTAACTCAAAAAAAAAAAAATTATAGTAATTAGTAGATATATAAATTTAATATAAATTTCAAATAAAAAATATCAGGCTTTGACTATTGTGCGAGGCATTCGCGAGGACTGTGTGTTTAGTCTCAATAGAATTTATTTATATAAAAAATTTTGACGACCACTTTTATCAATACCCCGATGGTCGACATGATAGTGCATTGGACTTCCACGTGAGAGGCCCCGGATCGATCCCGCGTCGCGTCCCTAGTTTTTCGTTTAATTATTATCGTTTAATAGAATTGTCTGAATTAAAAAATAACAATGTCGGAATTATTAAATTAACAATAATAATAGATTAACCATTATAATTTATTTATATTTTTTTTAAAATCGTTTTTGGAAGCTTGAGTCAAGCCCGAGGCACAAGCCTTGGCACAAGGCTGGAATACGAGTCTTGGCACGAGGCTGGGATACGAGCCTTGGCACAAGGCTTGTCATCAAGCTTGTAACATAGGCACATTTCCAATCACTTAACAACCTTGGCACAAGCTTGTAGCACAAGCTAGACACAAGCATGTGAGCCTTGTGCACAAGCTTGTGCCAGGCCTGGCACAATCGTTTACTCCTACCTGGGATGTTGTATATATTACCATAATTAGCATGACTGGCATGTGCTAACTTTACAGACCTGAGATTCGTGCCTATATCCCAACAACATATGGCGCGCGCACCATCGATGCGATATTGAATACTATACTGACATATACAAAGGTTTTTTCACACCATCTAAATATGTTAGCTTTCTTGCTCTATAGACCGATGCTTCTGGCAGATGATTTAAAAATTCAAAAATAAATCCTTTCGTAAATAAAAATATTGTATATTTTTGTTTACATATGATGTAAAAAAAAAAACTCATTAAACTTGATGGAAAGAGAAATAAACAATAACATGTGACTTGGGAACATAGCTTAAAGTATCATTATTTAATTTGCGCCATCGATGCGATATTGGATACTGAAGTAAATATAAAGGTTTCCCACACCATCTACCTTGCACAATTTTATTTTTATGATATTGTCAAATTGCTCTGGATTTGGAAACCATATTGCTTTCTCTGATTTGGTTTTATAATGTTTGTCAGAGTGCAGTAAGGTTTTAAATAATCTTCAAGAAAAACGCAATTTCTGAAAATGATTTTAAAGTTTTAAAAAAAAGTATACATCTTAAAAATCTGTTTTTATTTTTATTAAAAAGTTTCAATTAATTTATAAGATGATCAGAAGACAGAATATTTTTCACATCAATCAAATAATATATTACAAAAGGCACAAGAAACAAAGGCACGATAAAGACAAAGGGATGTATAAATAAAAGGTTACGTTTATCAGCAAGCATGTGTATGTTGTATATTAGTACATTAGCACACCTGATGAGCAGGATTCGCGCCCATATCCCAACGGCATATGGCGCGCGCACCATCGCTGCGATATTGAATACTGTAGCACCAACGATGCGATATTGAATACTGTATATGATATAAATAAAGGTTCTTTCACACCATTCTACTATTATTGCTCAATTTTTATTTTATAAGGTTGTGAATTGCTCTGGACTTGGCAGCCATAATGCTTTGATCTGATTTTGGTTTTATAATGTTTGTCAGAGTGCGGTAAGGTTTTATAAGAATTTCAAGAAAAGCGCAATTTCTAAAAATGATTTTGAAGTTTAAAAGAAAAGTATACATCTAAAAAATCTGTTTTTTTTTTTATAAAAAAGTGTGATATTGATTTAATAAAATGATCAGAAGACATGATATATTTATTTGATCAATCATATTTTAAAATAATTTCCCGAGAAATTGGAGGGTTAGGGTTAGCTTTGTGTCGATAATATATAGGCACGGTAGTTAAATCTCGTTTCTCCCACTTGTTTCTCATACTTGACGCGAGGCACTACCGTGCCTCTTGATACTTAAGTATGCAGGATCAGTTGAATATCCTATGTTTGATGTACAAAATTCTGGTGCTGGAAAAACATCAAAATATTCTACATGTAATGATAATAAAACTGATGAAAAAAATAAAAATACATCAGGATATCAAAATTTACTGGAGTATCCTATCTATGATGTACAAGTTTCAAGTAAAGAAAAAATACTTAAGTATGCAGGATCACTTGAATATTCTATGTTTGATGTCCAAAATTCTGGTGCTGAAAAAAAAAAGGAAATATCAATGCCGCGATAATCGATAATATCGTGACAAGACGATACAATAATGACGACAACGATACGATAATGCTATTTTTTATCGTATCGTCGTCACGACACGATACGATATTTGACTGACGATAACCGATAAAATTATCGTGTTATCACGATAATGTCGGAAAAAATATACATTTAAACCAAACCAAAAATCTCGTATTGTTAAACTCCACAAAATGTTAAATTAAAGAAAAAATAGATTACTGCAACCTATAATATTGGATATATCAATCTAACAATATGAAATTAATATAAATTATAATAATATGATAATTGATAATAATTTTATATAAATTATATAAAACGTTGTTGCATGTGCTATAATATATTTTTGTTTATTTGTTTTTCAAGTTTTTCTTCAATATCATTTGCCAATGAGCTTTTAAACCATGAATTTAAACATAATAAACTTTTAGTATAATAATTTTTACTTAGATTATTTATCTCATTTACTTATTGTCCTTAAGATGATTCTTCCTGCTTTTATAATGTTTTTGTATGTCAAAAATATTTGAAAATTTCACTGTAACTTATACTCGAAAAAAAAAAATATCGTCGATAGTGTCGATAACGCACGATACGATACGACAACGCCTATGACGATACGATAATAAGACGACACGATAATCTGATTTTTTGTCGAATTTTTAGACGACACGATACGATAACGACAATCATCTTTCGCGACACGATACGATAATCAGCCAATTATCGTATCGTATCGTATCGCGGCATCTCTATTTATATGCTTTCAAAACATTTTAGATCCAAAACATTTTAGAATTTTTTTTTTTTCAATGCGATAAGAACTGCCTTCTTGCTTTGAATAACTTCAGAACTCGAATTCATTATTTTATGATGTTTATGTTTTATTTTTATTATGTTTATGTTATGGATATTATGTTTCGGAATGGAAGTATTCTTTTCTCTGTTCCAAGCATTGAGTACAACTTAAGAAACTCTTTCTAAAATATTCATTGTATAATACAATTTTAATTAGTGTGGATTGCCATTGAAATTAATTATTAGGGTTTGCCTATAGGAATCGATGCAGCCAAAGAAATTATGTGGTAAGAAACATTATTCATTAATTTTTTAGCTTCATCTTTTCCTCAGCTGCTGCTTTTCCTTGGTATTTTAATTTATTTAACAAATATAAAATAAATGCAATTTATTTTAATAAATAAAAATACCAAGGAAAAGCAGTAGCTAAGAAAAAGATGAAGCTAAAAAATTAATGTAGCCAAAGAAATTAAATGGTAAGCTGCATCAATTCCTTAGCTCCATTCTATATAAGATTTCCTGGGCCAGTGGCTTGCACTTTTAATTTATCCCGCAAATTACAATTTTGCCTACGTCACAACTTTTTTTTATTTTAATTTTTTAAAGTAAAATAAAGGCTTTTATGTAATTTTTTCTTATTTTTTCTTAAAATAAAACGGTAAAGCTGTAACTCTGGGATAAATGTGTTCTTAGGAAAAGGCTAAGCACAATTTTTATAGCAAATATTCACAATGTAAATAAAATTACTTAGAAAATAAATCATTAATTAATTAAATTATTAAATGAAATAATATTATATCGCATTAAATAATGAATAAATATTTATTATTATATCAAATTGAATTACTTAACAATTAAATTATTAATTAATTTAATTATCAAATGAAATAATATTATATCGCTTCAAATAATAAATAATTATTTATTATTGTATCAGTAAATTAAATAAACTTTTGAATATATAGAAAATATGGTATCGCCATCTAGTGTTGAATTTTCAAAACTAAGTCGAGGCACATTTCCCCCTGCCTAGGAGGCACATTCTCAGTTTAGGCTCTGGCAACACTGGATATTAGTGCAAAATATATGCTTGATTTTATCAGGACCACAAAAGAAGTTCCTAGCTATATTTGTTGTTGTTGTTGTGAAGGGCTTTCGTTCAAAAAATCGATCGTTACTTCAAAAATTCATTCTTATATGAGCAGCTATAATAACTATACAAAGAATAAACAAATTGAAATCGAAGAAGAATTCAGGTCCATGTTTATTGGTTACAATTCAACGTACTTATGTCACACTTGTCACTCAAACATCCGTCAAGCAAAAATACCAGTTATTAATCCAAATTGTGAATTGTGGTTTGAAATATCCTACAATTGAAGAAGACATAAAAAATTTATCTGACCTTGAAGAAATTTTAGTGTCACCTTACATTCCTTTCATGCAAATTATGGAATTAAAAAGACATTCAATAAATCCTCAACTTGGATGCAAAGGATCTGTGATCAATATTCCAGTGGACGTTAACGAAATGACATCAGTTTTGCCTCGAAAATTCAAAGACACGTCAGTCATTCAACTCAAATTGAAACGAAATTTGAAACATCGTACTGATTATATAAATGAAACCATTAATCCTTCAAAAGTTATGAGAGCAATTTCTATTTTGTATGAAAAACCTCTTCATAAAATGCATAAAATAAAAATTGATCCTGAAGTTTTCGAACAATATGATTCTATGAATCCTGAAACTCAAATAAATTTTATTGTTAATCCAGATGATGCAAATGTCGATAATAAAGAATTTGTTGAAAATGTTATTTTTTTACCATGGTCACCTTTTCAACTAGAAAGTAGTAAGTTAGCTGATCGTGAAGATAAAAATCAATTGTTAATTGAAAGAGGTATATTCAATAATACAATTTGCGGGTATGATGAATATAATCAAGAGAGTAGGTCTCTCGAACATTCATGTTCCGTAAATTCAATTATACATAGAATGGCTACTCTTTATATTATTGATCCTGATACTCAAAAATATATTGAACACCATCATAATTCATTTTTACGTAGGCGGAAGCCTACTAGTATTGTTTTCACTATATGAATTTAGAAAAATGTTCATATCTTCTGAAATAAGATAGATAGAATGTTCGTATTAGAACCAAATTAAAGCTTAGAAGAAACACTACAACCGAAAATAGGAAAAAAAAAATATTCTCATTGTTAATAAATTAGTTATCAACAAAAAATGTTTTTGCAAAAATTTTAAAATCAAAATATTAAGAAAACTAAAAACAAATCGTGGATGCGATTTTTTGCCTAGACATTTAAAATTGCAAAATCTATATAATTGAGAAGTAGTTTTTTTTTCGCTATTGTTAGAAATTTGTTAATTTACAAAAAAACAAAATTTACGTTTTTTTATACCTTGCATAACTTTTTAAAAATTAACTTATATACTTCCATTTGGTCTCAAATTGTTGGCCTTTTAAATACCGAGAGCCACACTGTCTTGATAAAAAACACTCCGAACTCGCGTTAATTAGTTATCAACAATTGTTTATAATAATAAGTAGTGTCTGGTATGTTCTAATAAAAAAATAGACATGAAGGATTGCTTTTAACGATTTTTTAGAAGAGAGTGTGGCTCTCAGAAATTTAATCAGGAATTTTTTGGGCTTTACAAATTTTTTTTATGTTTATTTGTTCAAAAGTTATTGAAAGTATAAACAACTAATAATTTAAATTATAACACTGTTTTTTGACAAAAAAAAGATGCGCGTATGCATAAAAGTTTATTTGCTGTAGTTATAATTTGCTTGATCGATAAAATAGTTATTTAAATTATCACGTTATTAAAAAAAAAAAAAAAAATTGCCACGGAAAAATTTTTATAAATAAAAGTATTAAACAAAATGATTTGAAAAAAAAAAACTTGTTTAGTTAAAAAAAAAGTAAATTGAACGATTTATTTTTTTAATATTTGTATTGATTCATTTCTTGAACAAATCTAATAGAATCATTGATATCAATACCTACATGAAGTATAACCTCAAATTTGTTTTATCTGTATTTTGATTTGTGTACATAATTTGACAGCGCACATCAGGGTAAATAAAAAAAAAAAAAAAAATTCAATTATATAATTTAAAATTGTAAAAAAAATTAAACTGTAATGAATTTGGAATAATCGAGATAAACCACACGGGCTTTCGCCGGAGTTTTGAAAATTTTCAATTTTCAATAAAACGAATTCGTTACTTAAAATTTTTTTTAATTTTTTTTTTTTTTTTTGTCATCATGCACTAATTCCCAGACGAAAATAATAAAAAAATTTATAAATTAATAATTACCTCCTACGTTTATTTATAAACATTTTCGTCTAACTTTTTTTTATTAGATAAATTTAAATGCCAACTTAATAATAATAGTATTAAAAACCTTAAAATTAAAATGCAAAAAAAAAAAAAAATTAATTTCCTTATTTATTATTTATCATATGATGGATATTATTGTATTAAATTTATTTATGTATATTTAAAGTATATTTTTATATCTCCTTGTTTTTAAATTTTCCAAGATTTTATATACGCACATGCATTTGGTGCATAGCATATACACATATGTGTGCTTTACCAAGGTATTTTATTGTCCCAACTGGACAGGCACTTTATTACTTTATTGTATGCCGCGACCTATTCATATACTAAAAAATATATTTTTTTCAAAATTTAAACCCGTTAAAAAATGTCTTGTTTTAAATTCCTTATATTATTTATTTATTATTTCCTTTTTTTTTCTACACTTAAAATGATTGTAGAATCTTCGAACGATAGTTTGAAAAATTCAATTTGGATTTCATTTTTATTTAAACATTTAAAAGAAAATCGAATATATATTCAAAATCTAGTGGGATTTGCAGATTGAAAGATGCAGATATCTCTGAAATTGCTGCCACAATTTTCCAAAGGAGTTTTTGCTCAGTCGTTGTGAATTGCATTAGTGCTGAATGCTAACAAATGGCATGTAGCTTATCTATCGTAATAACAGTCTTTATGACATCTTCTGACTTCGAAAGTTTGAATAGTTTGGTGCTTGAAACCACTTCTGAACTTAAACAAATTTGTGCTCATTGGGAAAATCGCGAAAATCATACTATTGATTTCCGTGAGATTTTATTAATCAATCCTGTCAGAATGGGGCTTGCACCACACAATCCATTTCAGGATGTGTCGTTAGAAAATCTTCCTTCTTGTTTAATCCTAAATAATGAAAAGTACAATCTGCAATTTGTTATTAATTATGATCCTCCTCAATCTGAAAAAGAAAGCCGGCTCGTTTGGAGTAGTGGATAGCGCTCTTAACTCTCCACCCAAACGTCTCGAGTTCGATCCCGGACTATGGCAAAACAAAAAATTACTGTTGGCTATGTGCAGAGTCTATACAGTAGTTTCTCATCGAAAAACGTTGTCATCGTTACAACGAAAAGGCGATGTAAAATAAAGATTCGAGTTTTTCGACTGCACAATTCTTCTTGAAAAACACCAATATAATGATGATCATCTGGTCGTGGATCTACGTGGAAGCCTGTGTGTCACTCTACTACAACTGTAAATCGTCAGTCATATGGCACTCTGTCACAGTTGTAGATCGTCATAAAAAAGCCATCAACGGCCGTCTACTACCACATGTTCATCTCATCAAATACATATTCTCTTTACATATATATGAAATTATATACATATTATTAGTAACCTGTAATTGTAATAATAATAACTTATATCATGTAGCCCAAAAGAAAAGAAATGTCAAGGGCGTAAAACCTAAATAAATAAATAAATAAATAAATCGGTCACTATACCGGTTATTCTTCGCTCCCATCAGGCTGGATTAAAATTGATGATTTGCCTCAAGTAAAAAAGACTACTAGTATTAATTTACAGACGTTTATAAATCCATCACTTGCTGTTTATTCAAAGATAAGAAAAATGATAACCCAAGAAAAGTTAAATAATTCACATGATATTGTTTTACCAAATAATTCTAGTGCAATCAAAAGTATAGCCGGTAATCATGATAAAACAGTCTTATCTGCTAAAAGTAATAATATTCCTAATGATTCAATACAAACGATTACAGACTCAAATCAAGTTATGAAAGATTCTGACTTCATTAAAAATACGAGACTGAAGAAGAAAGAAAAAGAAAGGATTCATTATCGGACGAAAAGTTTTTTGAATTAAATGACGTTCCGGATGATTTTTTTTATGGAGGAATATTCTCAACTTTTATAGAATCTGATCAAGTAATGGTTAGAAAAAATTTTAACATTATTGATTATGAAAATAAACTGAAGGAAGAAAAAGACCATCGCATTGTGTTTCCTCTTCCCGAAGAAAGTGATTCATTGGTAAAAGACGGTATACATATTATTGCTCCAGGTCAAAACAAGAAGCCTGTATCACATGAATCTGTTGAATATTTCGATGAACTTGCATTTCCAACCATATATGGTGGAAACTATTTGGAGTATGATAAAACTAAAATATCTTATGTTCGAAGAATCAAATGGGAAATAAGACATCATGACCGCAGAAACTGCAAGCCAAAAATTGTATTATTTAAAGCTAAACAAAAATTATTATATTGTTTAAAATCTGCAATTGGGACAGCGATGCGTAAAAATTTCAAAGGTGATAATTTGAGAGTAAAAGATGTAAAGGGTGAAGAAAATCGACAAAGACTTTGTGATAACAACGCAGCTTATCAATTTCTCAGGAATATTCGAACAAGTCCAGGCTACGCTGAAAAACGTGGTAAACATGCGTTGGCAATGGTTCGACAATTAGGATTACCCCATTTGTTCGTAACGCTTGGTCCAAATGAATTTTTTTCACCAGAATTATTATTACAACTAGCAATTAACGAAGCTCGAACTACGAACAAACCACCAATTGTTGAAACACTCGTCGATGCCTTGAATTTATCACAAGCAGAAAAGAGTCGTCTCATTAAAAATGATCCAGTTTTGTGTGCTGAATTTCACAACAGAGCAAGAGCTTTTTATTCATATATATTCATCAATGTACTCATACATGTTATAAAGGGAGGAATAAATCGAAATGCCAATTTAATTTTCCAAAGTTTGTTATGCCAAAAACAACAGTTGTGTTTCCTCTTCCCGAAGAAAGTCACATAGAAGAAATAAAAAACAATTTTAAAAAAATAAGGGATCAAATGCAAAGTTACCGTGAAGTTCGACAGATTGAGTTATTTAGTGAAATGTTGAAAAAACTTGAAATATCAGAAAAAAAATATTACGAAGCAATATCATGTGCCACAAAAACGCCCATTGTCCTGTTGCGTCGCTCTAGTAATGAAGTTGACATTAATAATTACAATAGAGAGTTGCTAGATGTATGGGAAGGAAACCACGATATACAGTATATTCTTGATCCATATACAGTGCTATAAAATACTTATTCGGCTATTGTTTCAAGAGCGAATATGGAATGATACAACTGATGAAAGATGCTGTAAAAGAATGTAAAGACGGAAACCATTCAGTAAAGGAAAAATTCAAAAAAGTTAGCAACGTTTTCATAAATTCATCTCTTATATCAGCATAAGAAGCTGCAGATGAATGTTTATCACATTACATGGCCAAGTTTAGTCGTGGAGAGAAATTTATAAACACTAATCTTCCTTCAAAACGAATTGTTATTCGAAAATCTGAGCGAGAATTAGCAGAATTGGACGAGGACGATACTAGTTTTGCACATGCAGAATTTCTAGATCTTTACAGCAAACGACCACAAGAACTTGAAGAAGTTTGCTTAGCTGACTTTGCTGCATGGTATACTAAGAAAACCTCTCAGACGTTTAAAAATGATTACGAAAGTGATAGTGCCAGTGAAAACGAAGATGAAAATGATAATAAGGACAATGATGAAAGTAACGAAATTAATCTTAGGGGAAACGATGTTGAAATCGAAGAAAATGAATACGAAAACTATGAAATTAAAGGACGGGAAGGAGTCATTTACTTAAGAGTTAAGACGGACAAAACCTCTTATTATTCGATACTGTAATTTTAGAAAGGCTGTTGACCCTACAAACTTTTATCGCGAACAAATTATGCTTTTTTTACCTTGGCGAAATGAAGAAAAAGAAATAATCGAAGTCGATGCAGAAGGAATTTATTTCCAAAATCTTGAAATCATAGTTCAAAGATTTGGAGCTTACAATAGTTTTACTCCTGAAGAATTAGAAGAAAAGAAAGAGCAGTACGACATAGATCGTGAAGAGTACGAATTAGAGCAAGTAAGAGAATTTTTAGAAAATGAAATATCAGATAGCCAAAAAGTGGATGCGTTTTCTCAGCTTGGAATAAATGAAAAAGCCTTAACAAAAATAAAAATAATAAGATTAATGATGATGAAAATATCAATTCGTACGTAATAACAGTTACTCCACGCATTGATCTGGACGAATTGCTTAAATTAATGCAAAATTTGAATGAAAAGCAGCGAGAGATATGTTTGCACATTTTACATTGTTTTAAAATTGGAAGAGAAAATGAATTAATCATGGTACAAGGTACGGCAGGAACGGGTAAAAGCTACGTAATAAAAGCTATTGATCAATTAATGACAAAATACTTTGAAAATATACGTGGTGCTAAAACAGATACTCAAAAAGTTGTTCTTAGTGCAATAACTGGTGTAGCTGCCTATCTTATCGGTGGAAAAACTTGTCACAGTGTATTCAAATTTCCAAAATATTCGTATCGTTTCGTATGGAATAAGAAAAGAACCATCAATAATCTTCAAATGCACTATTCTGTACTAAAAGATGTGAAAATTTTTATAATTGATGAAGTTTCAATGTTTCCACAATTAAATTTAGCTGACCTAGATTTTTTTTTTACGAGAAGTGTTCGGTGTTGATATATCTTATTAGCTATTTGGTGGGAAATGCATCATTTTTTTTGGTGATTTACTTCAACTTCCTCCTGTGAAAGGTAGTGCAGTTTATGAAATACCGAATAGTGATGATCCTACTAAATTTTTCAAATATTACCTCTGGGATAATTTTAAATTTTATGAGTTAGAGCAAGTAATGCGGCGAAAAAATATTAAATTTATCACAGCTCTAAAGAACGGTGCACATTCTTCAATGAGTGAAGAATACATAAAACTCATTAAAGCTCGAACAGTTTCCGAAAGTCAAGTTCCAAATGATGCTTCAAGATTGTTTTATACTAACCGAGAAGTAAATGATTTGAACTGTAGGAAAATAAAGCAAATGCCAGGTGAACTTTACCAATGTTACGCGACAGATACTGTTTATAAAAATAATCTGTCGACTAAAGATACTAAAGATTTGTTAGTACAATATATGGATGACCAGATTGCATCTACTCTCATTCCATATGTCTTGCCGATAAAAGTAGGCATTAAATATATGATTGTAGTAAATCTTGATCCTAGTGATGGATTAGCAAATGGAAATATCGGAAAACTGGAACGTATTACTTTTGATGAAAACAATACGACCATCAAATATCTTCGGTTAAGTTTTGACGATGAGCATATTGGTTCAAAAGAAAGATCAAAATACTGGGAGTTTATGAAAATTAACAATATTCCTTCAAATTACGTTCCGATAAAAAAAGAGAAAGTGAAAATGACTTCTAATAAAATCAGAATGAGCCATAAAGCTTATCGTGACCAATTTCCGTTACGAGCAGCTGAAGCTAGCACAATCCATAAAGCCCAAGGTACGACACGAAAATCGGTTTGCGTGGATTTTAAGATGAAAAATAATATGTCAGCAGCATTAAAATATATAGCACTTTCGAGGTGTGACTATGATGGACTTTATATAACTGGTGAATTCACAATTCCGAATCCTAAGGACAAAAAATCAAAATGTGTAATTGAACTAGAGCGTCTAAGAAGTGAAGCTAAACTATCAATAAGTTATTACGACTTTGACTGTGAGAAAGGCAAAAGTGTTATTTACCATAATATTAATTCGTATCGAAAACATAAATCAGATGTACTTACAGAGACTGTTGGTACAGAAAAGCTCACGTTGTAATTCTGGCAGAAGCCAATATAGAAAAAATAAACTCTCTTGAAATTCTCCCAACTTTTGATTTATTATATCCTCTGACGGAAGATAAGGTTGTCAAAAAAAAATCAAGAGGATTAATCATTTTCGCAAAAACTTCATCTGAAGTTCGTAATCTCTCACCAAGTCATGTGATAGAGGGGAAGCTAGAAGGTAGCGACAAAAGTTGGCAACTTGATCTTAGAACATTTGAACTGAATAACCATTATTTTATTGTAGGGTATAAATCTCCACGTACCCCTAATGAAGTCTTCAAGAATCAGTTAAATCAGCATATTAAAAATGCTCCAAAAAATCTATGGATTACGATTATGGGTGACTTTACTATTAACGTAAAAAAACCGAATAATTTTTTCTCAACATTCAACAACAATGACCAATTTTGTCAACCAATTGAACATAACCACATCAACAACTGATGCAAACACACCCTAGCGGATGGCTCGACTCGCCAATGTAGCATTTAGTCGACAGCGATTTGACAGCCATTCGACAGCATATATAAAACGTAATTCAGGAGCACCGGATACTCAAAATGAGGTGGAAAAATATAAAATAAATATAAGATTATAATGACAATAACTTAAACTGAATGAAACTTTGACTAGTACCCCTGGCGGAAATGACAAGACTTGATTTCGGCGCTTTTACAAGAACGAATCAATAGCTATCCAAGAGCAAATTAAAATTAATATTACAGAACCCCTAATTATAATATGAACCATTGAATACCATAATAAAATATTGAAATATTCTATTGACAGTTTAGACACATTAATTTGACGTAAATTATCTTTCATTATTGATAATTTATACGATTCGAAAACATAGAATTAAGAGGTTAGGGAGCCAGCTGTCAAACAAATTACAGACACAAAACACAAGACCTCCACTAGCAGTAATTTATGAAAACTTACCACTGAAAAATGAAGCAATCAAAAATAGTAAATGAATTTGAGTTATAATAGTTTTTATTTATTATTATTATTTAAATTTTAACAAAATATATATAAAAAAAAAAGTACACATAGTCTGCACAGTATCCAATCCATAGCAAATCAAGAGCAAAACAAGAACAAAACCAGAACGTTTCAATAGCAAAACCAGAGCAAAACAAGAACAGAAAAAAAAATCATAAAAATTAATAAATAAACCTATTGTTGATAACTGTATGTCATTTTATCATATTTATTATTATTATTTAGTCATTTTAACCAAAAAAAAATGACATACAGTTATCAACAATAAGTTTATTTATTAATTTTTATGATTTTTTTTTTGTTCTTGTTTCGCTCTTGTTTTGCTATTGAAACGTTCTGGTTTTGTTCTTGTTTTGCTCTTGATTTGCTATGGATTGATACTGCAGACTATGTGTACTTTTTTTTTATATATATATATTTTTTTTTTTTCGTTAAAATGACTAAATAATAGTAATAAATATGATAAAACGACATACACTTATCAACAATAGGTTTATTTATTAATTTTTATGATTTTTTTTTCTGTTCTTGTTTTGCTCTGGTTTTGCTATTGAAACGTTCTGGTTTTGTTCTTGTTTTGCTCTTGATTTGCTATGGATTGGATACTGTGCAGACTATGTGTACTTTTTTTTTTTTTTTTATATATATATATTTTTTTTTTTTGTTAAAATGACTAAATAATAATAATAAATATGATAAAACGACATACACTTATCAACAATAGGTTTATTTATTAATTTTTATGATTTTTTTTTCTGTTCTTGTTTTGCTCTGGTTTTGCTATTGAAACGTTCTGGTTTTGTTCTTGTTTTGCTCTTGATTTGCTATGGATTGGATACTGTGTACTTTTTTTTTTTTTATATATATATTTTTTTTTTGAAAATGACTAAATAATAATAATAAATATGATAAAACGACATACACTTATCAACAATAGGTTTATTTATTAATTTTTATGATTTTTTTTTCTGTTCTTGTTTTGCTCTGGTTTTGCTATTGAAACGTTCTGGTTTTGTTCTTGTTTTGCTCTTGATTTGCTATGGATTGGATACTGTGCAGACTATGTGTACTTTTTTTTTTTTTTTATATATATATATTTTTTTTTTTTGTTAAAATGACTAAATAATAACAATAAATATGATAAGACGACATACACTTATCAACAATAGGTTTATTCATTTATTTTTATGAGTTTTTTTTCTGTTCTTGTTTTGCTCATGGTTTGGTATTGATTTGCTTTTGATTTCAGTGGTAAGTTTTCATAAATTACCGCTAGTGGAGGTCTTGTGTTTTGTGTCTGTAATTTGTTTGACAGCTGGCTCCCTAACCTCTTAATTCTATGTTTTCGAATCGTATAAATTGTCAATAATGAAAGATAATTTACGTTAAATTAATGTGTCTAAACTGTCAATAGAATATTTTAATATTTTATTATGGTATTCAATGGTTCATATTATAATTAGGGGTTCTGTAATATTAATTTTAATTTGCTCTTGGATAGCTATTGATTCGTTCTTCTAAAAGCGCCGAAATCATTCTGTAATAGCTAATGAATTGCTCTTGTGTGTTCCGCCAGGGACATGTATTTAATATTAAATAAGAGTTTGAATTATACAAGGTAGAGAGGTTAGATTGACATGATTCGCATATCTACTGAAGTCGGAAAGCTGTCGAGCCTCAGACCATTCATCGGTAATTGACTCGATCATTATTACCGAGATATTTTGTCACTAAATCGACAGGCTTTCGACACCGAATTGAGAGGTGTCTAATTTAATCATTTTCCATTGTTTTAAATTGTTTAAACATCATGAAGGACTTTATTCATGATAAATTTGCATTTTTTTTATAAAAAAAATAATAGAATATATAAAAAAACTTGTAAAAATTTAAACAAAAAAATTTTTTTTTTGTTTATAATTTTTAAATTTATTGTTAATAACAATTGCATCTAAAAATCAAAATAAAACAGTATAATTAGGCATTTAAAGTTTAAACAATCGCAAAAATAACTTTTTGATGTGTAAACATCTTTAGGCGCGGATTGGGTATGGAGTAAAAGGAAAAAAATTGAGTTTAGACGTCAGATCCGGTAACGGATCTGGGCAGGACTCCATTTTCTGTCAGTCTACATTGCGCCATGCAGCGCTATGGTAATCGGTCGGTCACCGTTACCATCAGACGTTCTGTAGTATAGATGAATTTAAATGCGAGTATTTATATATTTATTTATTGAAGTGAAACTTTTTTAGAATGGGTAGTTAAAAAAAAAACAAAAGATGGGTGCAATGAAAGTAACGCAATGAAGGTAGTCAATGATAATTAATTTATTAATTTATTTATATATTTATCTTTTGTTTTTTCCTATTTACTGTTTATTTCCTTGACTACGATAGATTGAATTATCTGATTGAACATCAGACAAATATACAGTTAAGCAATACTTCTCTTTTAATGTAAATTATTTCAATTGAAACATTATAGATTCAATTAAAAATAATTATTCATCACAATTAATGAGAGATAAATTGAAACCATCAAAAAAAAATTTATCAATAAGTTAAATATGATGAGAAAACAATGTACACAAACACAAGAATATACTGGACCATTTCCATCACCAATATCATTAGCAATACCAAAAAAACTAAATGCTTTACATCAAAAATATCGTGCAGCATTAGAAAAATACATTAGCTGGTTATTGACTATCAGATCCATATTGATCGCCAAGATTACGTGAATTGATTGAAAAACTTATGGGTTCATTTCGTGATCTGAGTTTACCACTTCTTGAGCTACAAAAAGTTATATTAACAATACCTAGTATACCAATATCAGTTGAAAAAAAATACGTAAATTATTAACACTTTATGAAAGAAAGTGTTAACAAAATAAAGATGAGCTAATATTACGTAGTATTAGACGTGTTACATTCACTGCATTACAAAAACGTCAATTTCGAAAATTCTTTACATTTCGTCGAAAAAATGGTTTTATTGAGGATAAAATATATCGTCATTTAGAACAAGGCTGTGCATTTCAACCTAAATTAAATCGTATGAAAGCATATGATCTTGAAGCATTACCAATGTCAAATCAAATAATGCATTTATATCTTGGACAAGCTAGTTTTGATTATTCACATAATAAAGATGCACGTGTATTACTTGAAGCAATGGATGAATTAGAAAACACGTGAAAATATATTAACACCAATGTATCATTGAGTTGCTGACAATATACTGAATATAGAGAAAAACGATGTCATCTGTTGTATTATCTGGTTTTAGTTATGGTACTGAAAGAAAGGACAACGAGATAAACAATTAGTACTGGTAGATTTTCCAACTGCACGTGTACTTTTTAAAGCTGGTTGTTCAGCACTTGAACTTGAAGTACTTTTAAAATTACCAAATAAAGTTATTGATACAAGTATTGATGATTCACCAAGTTGTTACAATTAGAGTGTCCATATGTTTAAAAAAACTGTTTCATCCAGTACAGAAGTAGTGTTTGAAATCAATCCAATTTGTCTGGTGTATACATACGTGAACTATTTGTTATGAACCATGATTTATATTACAATTATATAATTAGTATTGCTCCTGTTATTGTTTAGTTGTTCTAGCAGTCAATGAAAAACCAAATGGAAAAAAATTAATGTTCTCCATCAAAATTTGTATTATATTTATTTATATTTTTCAGGCTCCAACATGTCACATTATGATTTTAGAAACGATATAAGAGCATTGTTTAACAACGTTGGAAGCTTGATGTATCTGAAAATGATATATGTATAGGGAAAATATCAAGCATTTGCATCCTGATAAAAATCTTGATGATCCTCAAGTGACTGAGAGGACACAATATTCTTTAAATATTTAACAAAGATTATAGCAATATTTCTCAAATGGTAATTTTTATTTTTTTTTAAATTACAACAAATTAATAACAATTAGTAACAAATTTTATAATATAAATGTTATATTGATTTTCATTATTAGTTGAAGAACAAAAACAGCAACAACAGCAGCAGCAATAACAACAACAACAACAACAACAATGACGACGACAATACCATGATTTATATGACCCATTATAGACGATGATTCCGATGTTAACATAATTTATGATACTTTCCATCAACAACGACAAGAACAATAACAACAGCAAAACCATGATTTGTATGATTCTTTCGAGTCTGATGTCGAAATTATTTATTATTCATTTCATTATCATAAACAACAACAATAAAAACAATGACAATTTAATATTAGAATTAATTCAAATTATTAGTTTCTTATGGTTATTCTCCATTTCATATTATATTTCCAAGTTATGTTAAAGAAAAAACAGGTTGTGTTCAATTAAAAAAAAAAAAAAATTGGTCTATTACTATAATCATGTTTTGTTAATATAAATATTTATAAAAGAATATTATGCTGTTTCATTTATAATGTATTAATTAAACTTTTTTCCAGATATTTTTCGAAATGTTTTTACGTCAATAGTTTGATTGAAGTTAATAAAAAAATTCTTTTTAGTCGATTGTTTTTTTATTTACCCTGGTTACGATGCAAAAATCGAAATAGTTTTCCAGATATTTTTTGAGATTCATAATTAATGAAGAATAAATAAACGAATTAGTTGACTCGAAAGGAAATCAAAAAAGATTGCTAGTTTAAAATATAATAATGCAACGAGGAATTCTTCAATCACTCTTTGTTGAAATTACTGAAGAAGTTTCACTTCCCTGTGCGTACAATAACACACACACATTTTTATATTTATTTTTGTATTTATATATTTATTTATTTATTGTTATATATATACCGTTGTATATATTAATATACAAGTATTTTATTTGTATTTATTGGTTATGCTTGCATTTGTTGGGCGAAATAAAGTTCATATGTATACATGCATATGCAAGTATTTTTCATTTACATTAATTTACAAGATTGATATTGTAAGATTAGTATATTAATATATACTATTGTTTATATAAAATAATATTTCCTAAATTTAAAACAAAATATTGAATTATTATACAATAATGACTAATTTCATGTTTTAAAAAAAGAGAAATAGACATTGATGTGTTAGTTTGAAAAAGAAAATTATTATTGTAATTGTACAATAATTTTACAATATAATTTATTTATATTTTTTTAATCGAAGTAAAGAAAAAATGGTATACTTGATAAATATATATATATTTATAATTATTAAGTTTATTATAGTGAATTAAAAAAAGGTACACTGAGAGAAAAAGTTGCTAAAATATAGCAAAATTTTGATTGAAAGTTTTAGGCTTTGATTTAAAAAAAAAATGTATTAATTTGAACAAAATATTTTTTAATTAAAGCAATTTATTTATACCCAAAATTTTGAAGTATAAAGTTGAATAATTTGCTGGATAAAAAAAAATTTTTTTTTAAATTAGGCGCTGCAGTTTTTATTATTTATTATATTATTATTATACCATGTATCGAAATAGCGCCTAATTTTTTTTTATCCAGCAAATTATTCAACTTTATACTTCAAAATTTTGACATTCTTTTGGATATTTTACGTCTTTTGATTATTAAAGGTATGATGAATAGACAGGTATTTAAAAATTGAGGCTTTTTGGCGACATTAATTGTAAATTTATGTTTTGTTTTTATTTCACTTATTTTGTTTAAACTAATAATGAATTATATTTGTAATTCGTCTACTTTAAATTGACCGTGAATACCATAATAAATAATAAATAATAATCGAATACTAATTTTCTGAAATATAAAAATTTAAACGTGTATATATACGTGTATAGATTTAATACCTGGCTTTTACTGACTCTTATATCTTTTTTATTATTTGTTGGAAAAAATCGAGAGTAGGCTTATTGGAAAGAGAGGCATCGATATACATACACACAGAGAAGGATATGTTAACAGTTAACATATCCTGTTTAATGTTAACATATGCCATGTGAAAATGGGTGGTGGCTGATAAGTTTACATCAAAGATATATATATTAACATTAAACATACGTATCTTAATAGTTAATATGCGTATGTTAACTATTAAGATATCTGTAATTGACACAATTTGAAGGTTAGGCTGATAGTTGAAGCCATTTACGTATCTAAATATGAAAATTGAATGTAAAATTAAGAATGAATTTACAAAAAAACTAAATTTAAATAAATTTATGACAACACGAGTACATATTATATTATATTACAATTAGAATAGTATCACAATATAATGTCGAAAAAAAAAGATGACAAGAAGTAGACTGGCGCATCAAAATATTTGGCCGCGTAAAGATACGTATGTTAACTATAAACATACGTATGTTAACAGTTAAGATATCTATGTTTATTGTTAATATATATATCTTAACATTAAACTTTTGTATGTTTAATGTAAACATATTGGTATGTTAACTGTTAACTTATCCTTCTCTGAGTGTAGTAAAACTATTCTTATTTTTTTTTTTTAACAAATAATTAGAACGCCATTTGATAAATTAAAAACGACGACGTCACGGACCACTGACTTAAAATACTTATACCCGGTAAAGAGTCTCGCTTTTTAAAAATTGAGGCGAGACTCTACCGAGTCTCTTGATATTATTATTATAAATATAATATAGATATCATCATTTATACTATGAACTTCATCGATATTAATAATATCATCACTAATTAATTGATTGTTGATATTATCGAAGTCGTTACAAATGTCTTGACAGACTGCGAAAGAAGTTTCACTTCCCTCGCGCGTACTGCTAACACACACATTTTTTTTTTTTTCTCTTATATTTATTTATGTAAAAGAATTTTTTTTCTTGATTCGTTCAATATTTTTCTTGGATTATAACAAATACGTCATAAACCAAGAAGCTTACTTCTAAAATCGCGAACATTTTGTTATAATCCAAGACCTATTTGGTTATAATCCAAGAACCTTACTTCTAAAAATTAGAACATTTTGCCATGATTCAAGAAATTTTTGTTATTATTTAAGAATTTTTTTTTATAATTCAAGAAGTAATTGTTATAATTCAAGACCTGTTTGGCCATAAACCAAGAACCTTACTTCTAAAAATTAGAACATTTTGCCAAGATTTAAGAAATTTTTGTTATTCTTAAGAATTTTTTTTTATAATTCAAGACAAGATTTCCATAATTCAAGAAATTTTTTGTTCTCGAATTAAGAAGTTTTTTATTTAATGTAAGAAAATTTTTCCATAATCCAAGAACTTTTTTTGCGAGAACAAAAGTTCTGTATTTTAGAAGTTTTTTTTCTCAATGTGTAAAGTCGGGCCAATAAGTCAGGCCAACGTCGGGCCGACGGAATTTTTCTACCAGGATGATATAATAAATGTTTAAACATTTTTATTAATTTTTTATAAGTGTTTATTCATATAATATCAATAATATTTTAAGAAAAAAAGTTTTTTTACAACAGTTGAAGTCCAACTCCTTATCTGCTGAATGCCAGGGAGATACTGGGACTCCCTTTTTTGGGACCAAATTCTGGGACCAAATTTTTAGTAGAGACAGGTTATCCAATAGATAGGCGCTGGATCCAGGTAGAAATCTAAGTCGATTTCCGACGGTCAACATCCAGCGGATGTCGAAAATCGAACTCGGATCGACGTCGAAACGTTACGCGAGCCCTGATACAATTCTGTAAGTAAGATTGAGAGACAAAGGGTTCTCATTGCGAGAACTTACATATCAATTTAAATGAACAATTTAAACTAATATAATAATGATAATATAAGAATTAACTTAGAAATTTAATATTGTCTGATCTGGACTGATTTATGCATTTATTATTATTGAATATTTAATAAATAGTTATTCTTCATTACTGCAATAGAATTTGTAACATGACATTTCTGCCAGTTATCTTCTCGGACCGCTTGTTACCGCCATTTTACCTGTAAATTGTCCTTTTTCATAAACAAAGCTAAAAACCAATAAATCAAACATAATAATAATAATAATTTGTATCCAAAAAACATAGTAATTAAAATCAGGGGTTTTCAAATCACCTTAAAACCGGAAAAAGGCATAACACAATCGCGCGCTCAAAACAAATTCATACCTGGACAAAATACAATCAAACAAATGAATAAAACAACCGAAACAAGCAATCTAGAGGAAAGCCGCAGGGTCGCTCAGTGTGTGGGTTTTGGTAGAAGCCGATAAAGCATAAGCGAACTGAAGTTTCCAGTTTAGTTACCATGGCCATGGTGATGAAAGACGATCTGAACCTTGTACATGGAAAAAATGGCCTCAAAAAATGGCCTTATTTTTTTTGGCCTCTTAAAAATGGCCCTTTAAAATGGCCTTATATTTTTGGCCTCTTAAAAATGGCCTCAAAAATGGCCTTATTTTTTTTTTTTTGGCTTCTTAAAAATGGCTTTAAAAAATGGCCTTATGTTTTTGGCCTCTTTTGGGGCCATTTGAGGCTATTTTTAAGAGGCCAAAAAAAATAAGGCCATTTTTTAAGGCCATTTTGAAGAGGCCAAAAATATAAGGCCATTTTAAAGGGCCATTTTTAAGAGGCCAAAATAAATAAGGCCATTTTTTGGAGCCATTTTTTCCATGTACGAGGTTCAGATCGTCTTTTTTTTAAACTATATTTCACCATGTTGCCATGGTATTTACGGCAAGCTGAAATAACAGACGAACTTCCCGGCTCTGGTTATAATTAATTTTACCTGAAAATAATAATAAATAAATATCCCAAAATAATAACAAAAGAAACACTATTAATTCATTTTACATTATATTTATTTATCAAACAAACTCAATTATCAACGTAACTCATTTAGCCAACGTAACTTAAATACAAAATAAACTAATCCATAATTATCTCAAAAATCCTAATCTGAAGGGGACCGCGTCCAACAAAATATTAATTATTAATTAATAAACAAACTAATTCTAATTATCAAAAGTATCGAAAGTATCATGGTCAGTTCGAGGATCCGCCTTGAGTTGATCATCCAAAAACAAAGCTAACAAAAGGTAACACATGGTGGTTGATCCACCATGTTAAACATACAAAAATAACCTCAAACTCACCGTCACCAGACGACTGGTTAAAACAGAGGTCCAGTCAGTCTGACGTCTCAAAGAACAAGAGAGCGAGTTTTTCACTCACTAATTATTTTACTCAATTTTACAAATCAAAAAGAGGGGGGATTTGCCCTATTCTAATGTGACTTGATGTTGATGATGTCGCTAGTTGAAGAGTCAAACTGTTGTCTATGTGGCTTAGCCTTTAAGGCAACGAGAATCGTTACAAATTTTATTGTTGATTTACTCATTTATTTCGATTAATTTTATTCCTTGGTATTTAAATTTATTGAAATGAATTGTATTCATTTTATTTGTCAAATAAATTATTAAAAAACTAAAAAAAAGAAGTAACAAAGGAAAAGATGTAGCTGAGGAATTGAGGTTGCCGAAGAATTATGTTTTAAGGAAATAATATTGCTTGAAATATAATTTTTTGGCAACCTCAATTCCTCACCTACATTCTTTCCTTAGCTACTGCTTTCCTTTTTGGACATTTGTATTTCTAAAAAAAAAATTTACATGTATTTTATTTATAAAATAAATAAAAATGTCCAAGGAAAAGCAGTAGCTAAGGAAAAGATGTAGCTAAGGAATTGAGGTTGCCAAAAAATTATGTATTGTTACGTACCAAGTTGGAAAATTAAAATTAAACTACGAAATAACAAAAAAAAAAAGAATATGTAAAACCAAAATTAAATAGGCAAAAAATCATAGAATAATTAAAACAAATCAACTTGGTATTTCACGTTAATATTAAAAAATCCTCTTATTTTGTTATTCCCTACAGGGTAACGGGTTAGGAGGGAATGTGTATGATTGTAGATGTACCTTGATGTAAGAATAATCCGAAACAATTGTTGTTGAGAGCGTGTCAATCTGGATGGTCGCCTGTTGATGTTGGTAGTCTCGAATAATCCAAACGGTGAAATAAACTGGAAGCACAGAAAACAACACCCCGTAGAAATGTCACAGTCAATAATTTTATAGTATTGGGAACAGTCAATTGATAAACGGAAAGATAATAATTTAAACACAAAGATTATTTAATTCAAATTCACTTTTAAAGTTTTATTTATTAGAAACGTAAAAGTTCAATTGATTTTATTATTTATTTAATTTGATTTGATTTATAAAATTTTAAATATAATAATTAATTTAGATATTGTCCAAACAAAAGTTGTCGCAAGAGTGAAGCTCCTTAAATTCTAAAATAATAATTCCCATAAAAATTAAATTAAAAAAAAGGGATGATTAAAAGTGGGAACATCTTGACCAATTATATTTTACCGGTCCCACGATAGTCAGCGTTTAATATTTTACTTAGAGAATTATTTGTAACGTCAACGGATGTAAAATATCGAGTAGCTAAGGTGACTTTGAACTACGGTTTGCAAAAAGAATTAAAAATAAAAAACATGATGTTGTGAGAAAAAAGGTAAAATGTTGATTTTGCAAAAATAATATAAAAATAATTTGAAAAATAAGAGGGAAAAAATTTAATTGCTTACTCGGTATTTTATATGCCCTTGAATTCACTAAATATTTATTTATTTATTATTTATTAATAATATTGATACCAAGACGAAAGAGTATGAAGGAAATAACGTTGTTTAAAATATAATTTTTTGGCAATCTCAATTCCTTAGCTGCATTGTTTCTTTAGCTACTGCTTTTCCTTTTGGACATTTGTATTCAAAAAAAAAAATTTACATGTATTTTATTTATAAAATAAATAAAAATGTGCAAGGAAAAGCAGTAGCTAAGGAAAAGATGTAGCTAAGGAATTGAGGTTGCCAAATAATTATGTTTGAAGGAAATAATGATGCTTAAAATATAATTTTTTGGCAACCTCAATTCCTTAGCTACATTCTTACTTCAGCTACTGCTTTTCCGTTTGGACATTTGTAATTTAAAAAAAAAAATTTACATGTATTTTATTCATAAAATAAATAAAAATGTCCAAGGAAAAGCAGTAGCTAAGGAAAAGATGTAGCTAAGGAATTGAGGTTGCCAAATAATTATGTTTGAAGGGAATAATGTTGCTTAAAATATAATTTTTTGGCAACCTCAATTCCTTAGCTACATTCTTACTTCAGCTAGTGCTTTTCGGTTTGGACATTTGTAATTTAAAAAAAAAAATTTACATGTATTTTATTCATAAAACAAATAAAAATGTCCAAGGAAAAGCAGTAGCTAAGGAAAAGATGTAGCTAAGGAATTGAGGTTGCCAAATAATTATGTTTGAAGAAAATAATGTTGCTTAAAATATGATTTTTTGGCAACCTCAATTCCTTAGCTACATTATTTCTTCAGCTACTGCTTTTCCTTTTAGACATTCGTATTTTTAAAAAATAAATTTACATGTATTTTATTTATAAAATAAATAAAAATTTCCAAGGAAAAGCAGTAGCTAAAGAAAAGATGTAGCTAAGGAATTGAGGTTGCCAAATAATTATGTTTAAAGGAAATAATGTTGCTTAAAATATAATTTTTTGAAAACCTCAATTCCTTAGCTACATTCTTTCTTCAGCTACTGTTTTACCGTTTGGACATTTGTAATTTAAAAAAAAAAATTTACATGTATTTTATTCATAAAATAAATAAAAATGCCCAAGGAAAAGCAGTAGCTAAGGAAAAGATGTAGCTAAGGAATTGAGGTTGCCAAATAATTATGTTTGAAGAAAATAATGTTGCTTAAAATATGATTTTTTGGCAACCTCAATTCCTTAGCTACATTCTTTCTTCAGCTACTGTTTTTCCGTTTGGACATTTGTAATTTAAAAAAAAAAATTTACATGTATTTTATTCATAAAATAAATAAAAATGTCCAAGGAAAAGGAGTAGCTAAGAAAAAGATGTAGCTAAGGAATTGAGGTTGCCAATGAATTATGTTTGAAGGAAATAACGTTGTTCAAAATATAATTTTTTGGCAATCTCAATTCCTCAGCTACATTCTTTCTTTAGATTCTGCTTTTCCTTTTGGACATTTGTATTTTTTAAAAAAAAATTTACATGCATTTTATTTCTAAAATAAATAAAAATGTCCAAGGAAAAGCAGTAGCTAAGAAAAAGATGTAGCTAAGAAATTGAGGTTGCCAAATAATTATGTTTGAAGGAAATAATGTTGCTTAAAATATAATTTTTTGGCAACCTCAATTCCTTAGCTACATTCTTACTTCAGCTACTGCTTTTCCGTTTGGACATTTGTAATTTAAAAAAAAAAATTTACATGTATTTTATTTATAAAATAAATAAAAATTTCCAAGGAAAAGCAGTAGCTAAGGAAAAGATGTAGCTAAGTAATTAAGGTTCCAAAACAATTATGTTTGAATGAAATAACGTTGTTTAAATATAAATTTTTGGCAATCTCAATTCCTCAGCTACATTCTTTCCTTGGCTACTGCTTTTCCTTTCGGACATTTGTATTTTTCAAAAAAAAATTTACATGTATTTTATTTATAAAATAAATAAAAATTTTCAAGGAAAAGCAGTAGCTAAGGAAAAGATGTAGCTAAGTAATTGAGGTTCCAAAACAATTATGTTTAAATGAAATAACGTTGTTTAAATATAATTTTTTGGCAATCTCAATTCCTCAGCTACATGCTTTCCTTGGCTACTGCTTTTCCTTTCGGACATTTGTATTTTTCAAAAGAAATTTACATGTATTTTACTTATAAAATAAATAAAAATGTCCAAGGAAAAGCAGTCGCTAAGGAAAAGATGTAGCTAAGGAATTGAGGTTGCCAAATAATTATGTTTGAAGAAAATAATGTTGCTTAAAATATGATCTTTTGGCAACCTCAATTCCTTAGCTACATTCTTTCTCCAGCTACTGCTTTTCCTTTTAGACATTCGTATTTTTAAAAAATAAATTTATATGTATTTTATTTATAAAATAAATAAAAATTTCCAAGGAAAAGCAGTAGCTAAGGAAAAGATGTAGCTAAGTAATTGAGGTTCCAAAACAATTATGTTTGAATGAAATAACGTTGTTTAAATATAAATTTTTGGCAATCTCAATTCCTCAGCTACATTCTTTCCTTGGCTACTGCTTTTCCTTTCGGACATTTGTATTTTTCAAAAAAAAATTTACATGTATTTTATTTATAAAATAAATAAAAATGTCCAAGGAAAAGCAGTCGCTAAGGAAAAGATGTAGCTAAGGAATTGAGGTTGCCAAATAATTATGTTTGAAGGAAATAATGTTGCTTAAAATATAATTTTTTGGCAACCTCAATTCCTTAGCTACATTCTTACTTCAGCTACTGCTTTTCCGTTTGGACATTTGTAATTTAAAAAAAAAAATTTACATGTATTTTATTTATAAAATAAATAAAAATTTCCAAGGAAAAGCAGTAGCTAAGGAAAAGATGTAGCTAAGTAATTAAGGTTCCAAAACAATTATGTTTGAATGAAATAACGTTGTTTAAATATAAATTTTTGGCAATCTCAATTCCTCAGCTACATTCTTTCCTTGGCTACTGCTTTTCCTTTCGGACATTTGTATTTTTCAAAAAAAAATTTACATGTATTTTATTTATAAAATAAATAAAAATGTCCAAGGAAAAGCAGTCGCTAAGGAAAAGATGTAGCTAAGGAATTGAGGTTGCCAAATAATTATGTTTGAAGGAAATAATGTTGCTTAAAATATAATTTTTTGGCAACCTCAATTCCTTAGCTACATTCTTACTTCAGCTACTGCTTTTCCGTTTCTACATTTGTAATTTAAAAAAAAAAATTTACATGTATTTTATTCATAAAATAAATAAAAATGTCCAAGGAAAAGCAGTAGCTCAGGAAAAGATGTAGCTAAGGAATTGAGGTTGCCAAATAATTATGTTTGAAGAAAATAATGTTGCTTAAAATATGATTTTTTGGCAACCTCAATTCCTTAGCTACATTATTTCTTCAGCTACTGCTGTTCCTTTTAGACATTCGTATTTTTAAAAAATAAATTTACATGTATTTTATTTATAAAATAAATAAAAATTTCCAAGGAAAAGCAGTAGCTAAGGAAAAGATGTAGCTAAGTAATTGAGGTTCCAAAACAATTATGTTTGAATGAAATAACGTTGTTTAAATATAAATTTTTGGCAATCTCAATTCCTCAGCTACATTCTTTCCTTGGCTACTGCTTTTCCTTTCGGACATTTGTATTTTTCAAAAAAAAATTTACATGTATTTTATTTATAAAATAAATAAAAATGTCCAAGGAAAAGCAGTCGCTAAGGAAAAGATGTAGCTAAGGAATTGAGGTTGCCAAATAATTATGTTTGAAGGAAATAATGTTGCTTAAAATATAATTTTTTGGCAACCTCATTCTATTCTTCTCCTACTGCTTTTCCGTTTCTACATCTGTAATTTAAAAAAAAAAATTTACATGTATTTTATTCATAAAATAAATAAAAATGTCCAAGGAAAAGCAGTAGCTAAGGAAAAGATGTAGCTAAGGAATTGAGGTTGCCAAATAATTATGTTTGAAGAAAATAATGTTGCTTAAAATATGATTTTTTGGCAACCTCAATTCCTTAGCTACATTATTTCTTTAGATTCTGCTTTTCCTTTTGGACATTTGTATTTTTTAAAAAAAAATTTACATGCATTTTATTTCTAAAATAAATAAAAATGTCCAAGGAAAAGCAGTAGCTAAGGAGAAGATGTAGCTAAGGAATTGAGGTTGCCAATGAATTATGTTTGAAGGAAATAACGTTGTTCAAAATATAATTTTTTGGCAATCTCAATTCCTCAGCTACATTCTTTCTTTAGATTCTGCTTTTCCTTTTGGACATTTGTATTTTTTAAAAAAAAATTTACATGCATTTTATTTCTAAAATAAATAAAAATGTCCAAGGAAAAGCAGTAGCTAAGAAAAAGATGTAGCTAAGGAATTGAGGTTGCCAAATAATTATGTTTGAAGAAAATAATGTTGCTTAAAATATGATCTTTTGGCAACCTCAATTCCTTAGCTACATTCTTTCTCCAGCTACTGCTTTTCTTTAGACATTCGTATTTTTAAAAAATAAATTTATATGTATTTTATTTATAAAATAAATAAAAATTTCCAAGGAAAAGCAGTAGCTAAGGAAAAGATGTAGCTAAGTAATTGAGGTTCCAAAACAATTATGTTTGAATGAAATAACGTTGTTTAAATATAAATTTTTGGCAATCTCAATTCCTCAGCTACATTCTTTCCTTGGCTACTGCTTTTCCTTTCGGACATTTGTATTTTTCAAAAAAAAATTTACATGTATTTTATTTATAAAATAAATAAAAATGTCCAAGGAAAAGCAGTCGCTAAGGAAAAGATGTAGCTAAGGAATTGAGGTTGCCAAATAATTATGTTTGAAGGAAATAATGTTGCTTAAAATATAATTTTGGCAACTCCCTCAAACTCTTACTTCAGCTACTGCTTTTCCGTTTGGACATTTGTAATTTAAAAAAAAAAATTTACATGTATTTTATTTATAAAATAAATAAAAATTTCCAAGGAAAAGCAGTAGCTAAGGAAAAGATGTAGCTAAGTAATCAAGGTTCCAAAACATTTACGTTTGAATGAAATAACGTTGTTCAAATATAAATTTTTGGCAATCTCAATTCCTCAGCTACATTCTTTCCTTGGCTACTGCTTTTCCTTTCGGACATTTGTATTTTTCCAAAAAAAATTCACATGTATTTTATTTATAAAATAAATAAAAATGTCCAAGGAAAAGCAGTCGCTAAGGAAAAGATGTAGCTAAGGAATTGAGGTTGCCAAATAATTATGTTTGAAGGAAATAATGTTGCTTAAAATATAATTTTTTAACTCACCTCAATTCTTACTTCAGCTACTGCTTTTCCGTTTGGACATTTGTAATTTAAAAAAAAAAATTTACATGTATTTTATTCATAAAATAAATAAAAATGTCCAAGGAAAAGCAGTAGCTAAGGAAAAGATGTAGCTAAGGAATTGAGGTTGCCAATGAATTATGTTCGAAAGAAATAACGTTGTTTAAAATATAATTTTTTGGCAATCTCAATTCCTCAGCTACATTCTTTCTTCAGCTTTTGCTTTTCCTTTCGGACATTTTTATTTTTTAAAAAAGAATTTACATGTATTTTATTTATAAAATAAATAAAAATGTCCAAGGAAAAGCAGTAGCTAAAGAAAAGATGTAGCTAAGGAATTAATGTTGCAAAAAACATAATTTCTTTGGCAACATCAATTCCGTAGCCACATTATTCCCTTAGCTGCTGATGTCCTTTGTTATTTTATTTATTCATTTGACAAATAAAATTAATAAAATTTATTTTTATTAAATTCAAACACTAACTAAAAAATTAATATAAATAAATCAATAAATAACGAAATTCCTTTGCAATAACAGTGAATTACAGCTATTCATCAAATATTCAATAATAATAGACGGATAAAAGAATCAATCGGACAACAAATTCATAAATTAATTATTATATTAACGTTAATTAGTTAATCACCTTACTATGAAAGTTTTTAATGAGAACCTCTTGCCCTCAATCTCACTTACAGAATTATGTTAGAGCTCCCTCTGGATCGACGTCGAATCGAGCGTTTTTCGACCTCGATCCGAGCTCGAATTCCGACGTCCGTCCGAGCTATTTTAGCGTAACGTTTCGAAGTCCAACCGACATACGTACGGACGTCGGAGTGAGCTCCGAGCTCGAAATTCGACTTCGAATCGACGTCAAATGGATGCTCAATTTCTACCTGGGAATCAACTCTGGATATCCTCTGGACGAATTTTAAATCCTTAGCCTTTTTTTTGGATACAAAGATATCTTGCAAATACGTTCTGGATGCATATTTATCCACAGGATAACTTGTGGATGATATGTGGCATTTAGAAGTTCCATCAGGGCAGTGTTCATGTTATTAATTTCTCTACTAAAATTTCTGTACTCAATCTCGATTTCAACTTTTTGTATATTTCAACATTAACCATACTTTATTTGTTTTGATGAAATATTACGATTCTTATTTTTCAACATATCCTCGGCTTTATATAATTACTTGATGTTACACCACTAACAACACGTTTCAACAATATTTGATATATTCCAGTTTATTCGTCTTTACCTTTAACAACTTCAGCTTCAAGTGCTTCTTTCTCAACCAGAGTTGAAAATTTATCGATGTCAGTATTACTCTGATTGGTATTAGTCATCGGACCTAAGACCCAGGTAGGATCCCACAAGGGTGAACGGCCGTGCCAGGCTTGTTACAAGCTTGTGTTTCCTAGCCTTGGTGGACTAGAACCTAGCTTGGCACAGAGAATTTTTCCAGTCATTGCACAAGACTTGTTAATCTAGGCTTGTACCAAGCCTGTGTCGATTGTTATTTCCCAGCCTCACACAAGGTTAAAAATTCCAAGCTCGTGTCAAGCTTGTATTTACAGTCATTGCACAAGACTTGTTATTCCAGGCTTGTACCAAGCCTGTGACAATCGTTAATTCCAAGCCTCACACAAGGTTAAAAATTCCAAGCTCGTGTCAAGCTTGTATTTACAGTCATTGCACAAGACTTGTTATTCCAGGCTTGTACCAAGCCTGTGACAATCGTTAATTCCAAGGCTTACACAAGGTTAAAAATTCCAAGCTCGTATTAAGCCTGTATTTACAGTCATTGCACAAGACTTGCTAGTCTAGGCTTGTACCAAGTCTGTGTCAATCGGTAATTCCAAGCCTTAAACAAGGTTGAAATTTCCAAGATTGTGTCGAGCCTGTATTTATAGTCATTGCACAAGACTTGTTAGTCCAGGCTTGTAACAAGCATGTGTCAATCGTTAATTTCAAGCTTCACACAAGGTTAAAAATTCCAAGCTCGTGTCAAGCCTGTATTTACAGTCATTGCACAAGTCTTATTAGTCCAGGCTTGTACCAAGCCTGTGTTAATCGTTAGTCCCAAGCCTCACACAAGATTAAAAATTTCAAGGTTGTGTCAAGCCTGTTTTTCCAGTCACTAGACAAGCCTTGTTAATCCAGGCTAGACACAAGACTGTCCCCTTGATTTTTCCCGCCCTCACACGAGCCTCGTAATACAGCCTTGTTTCAAGCTGGTGCCCATTGTTTCACCAAGCCCGACACGAGACTTGACTTATGCTTATATTTAACTCAAAAAAAAAAAAATTATAGTAATTAGATATGTAAATTTAATATAAATTTCAAATAAAAATTATCAGCCTTTGACTATTGTGTGAGGCATTCGCAAGGACTGTGTTTTCAGTTTCAATAGAATTTATTTTTATGAAAAATTTTGACGACCACTTTCATCAATACCCCGATGGTCGACATGATAGTGCATTGGACTTCCACGTGAGAGGCCCCGGATCGATCCTGCGTCGCGTCCCTAGTTTTTCGTTTAATTATTATCGTTTAATAGAATTGTCTGAATTAAAAAATGACAATGTCGGAATTATTAAATTAACAATAATAATAGATTAACCATAATAATTTATTTATATTTTTTTTTAAATTGTTTTTGGAAGCTTGAGTCAAGCCCGAGGCACAAGCCTCGGCACAAGGCTGGAATACGAGTCTTGACACGAGGCTGGGACACGAGCCTTGGCACAAGGCTTGTCATCAAGCTTGTAACATAGGCACATTTCCAATCACTTAACAACCTTGGCACAAGCTTGTAGCACAAGCTAGACACAAGCATGTGAGCCTTGTGCACAAGCTTGTGCCAGGCCTGGCACAATCGTTTACTCCTACCTGGGGAATTTACAATATACTTCTTGTGTGATATATCTCGTTGTATTTGAGAATAATTGAACAATAAAAAAAAAAAAGTTAAAGATACTATCAAAAAAATTAATAATTTCCTACCGTCATAGCGTTATATTCGTTGCATCCGTCTTTTGTTTTTTTTTTTTTCTCTCACCACCTATTCTGAAGAAGTTTCACTTCAAAAAAATGATTAGAAATTATTAAAAGGAAATATTTTCAACAAAATTGTAATATCACAAAGAAATTCCAACGTGCGCGTTGAAGGCGTGCCATTGGTCTCGTTTCATGAAATTCAAGAATCTTAAAAAAAATATGTTTACGTATTCAGGTGGACGTACCATTGGTCTTGCAGAAGTCAAACATAAAAGCAACTCTATCACTCAATGGTGGGGAAGACGAGTCAAATTTCAACATTGTACCAGCACGATGCCGAGCACCGAGTCTCGGAATTGATATTGACATGGTATCAGAATTTGATCCATCTTCATCAGACAGTGGTGTTGTATCCAGGTGTGCAGTCGTCAAGCCTCTTAAATTACGTTTGTGTCGTCCAATATTTGGTCGCAAAGCAGTTGAAAAAATCAAACGTGATCCAAGCAATAATGTTGGTATAGTGGGTAAATGTGACATAAGTACGCCAATCGAAATAAAACCAGTAAAACCTCGTGATCCAGAGCGTGAAAAACGGAGGATCGCGCGTAAGAAAGAAAAACGTGCTACCCTTATTCTTGGTTTAATAATGGGGAGTTTTATTGCGTGCTGGCTTCCATTTTTTTTTCTTTATATTATTAAACCTCTGATACCAAGTCTCACAATACCTGCGCAGGCGTTTGTCATTGCTTTTTGGCTCGGGTATATCAACTCTGCACTCAATCCTGTCATTTATACAGTATTTAATAAAGACTTTCGCCGGGCATTCCGAAGAATACTTTACAAATAGTACAGAGCTTGTCGCCAAAAATTTATGATCGTATTATGAATGGTATATCAGAACTGACTCAAATATGAAGAAAAAAAAAATAAAATGTCATTTTTAACAATTTCGAATAATTGTATATTATAGAGTAAATTTATTTTCTAATTAATTAAACCTGAAATCCGATGAACTATGCACCATACAATTCCTCCGGAAACCAATCCTCTAACCACCCCAAAAACAACTATTGATAGAATACTTCCTAGAAAATATGGAGTTGATGATTTTTATCCAAGAAATTTTGATTATGAATTCAGTGAAAGTAATTTTTTTAAAAAAAGGTGATGCACTGTTCATTGTTGGTATAAAGTGACTATTACGCGGAGAAAAATAATTTGTAAATTTCGCATTTTTTTTTGCGATTGAGGAATCCGACACAATTTATTTAAAAATTTACATTTTCTTTGGTGAGATTTTTATTTTTTAAAAACAAAACTGAATAAACATTTTTTTTTGTAAATTTTACATTCTTATTGGGTGAAATTTAATGATAAAAATGTTAAAAATTGATTTTTTTTGTTTTACTTAAAATGAATTTAAATTATATCTTTGAAAAATGCGAATTTTACAAATGAATGCGGTGAAAAAAACAAAAAAAATAATCATTAACGATTTTAGATATTTTTTTAGTAAATTCTGCAGCTTTCAATTGTAATTCAGAAAAAAAAAAAAGACACAAAAATAAAATGCAAATTTTACATCTAAAAACTGTAAAGTATATTGGAAAAATAAGTTTATAGAAATTAACAAATTTAAGAGGTAGATTTTACATTTTTTTATTGTATAAAAAATTGGGGTTGTCTAATTTCTCGAAAGCCTGGTAAGAAACATGTGTGCGTGAGAAAGTAATTCGTCTTTTCTTTAACTACTGATTTTCCTTGGACATTTTATTTATTTTATAAATAAAATACATATAAATTTATTATTAATGAATAGAAATGTCAAAAGAAAAGCAGTAGCTAAGGAAACGATGTAGCTAAGGAATTGAGGTTGCCATAGAATTATATTTTAAGCAACATTATTTCCTTAAAACATAACTCTTTGGCATCCTCAATTCCTCAGCTACATCTTTTCCTTAGCTACTGCTTTTCCTTGGACATTTGTATTTTTAAAAAATAAATTTACATGTATTTCATTCATAAAAAAATATGTCAAGAAAATCATAGAAAAAAAAGATGTAAATAGGAATTGAGGTTGCCAAAAAATTATATTTTAAGCAACATTATTTCCTTAAAACATAACTCTTTGGCAACCTCAATTCCTTAGCTACATCTTTTCCTCAGCTACTGCTTTTCCTTGGACATTTTTGCTTATAACAAATAAAATTACATGCATTTTATTTTTTAAATAAATGAAAATCCTAAGAAAAAATAGTAACTAAGGAAAAGATGTGGCTAAGGAATTAATGTTGGTTAATCTATCTGAATACTGTTATTACCCATCCTCATTTATTCCTTAGCCCTAAATTTCGAAATAAAATAAAAGAATTTTCAATTCATTCTTACATGAGTTTTTTGCCGAAACGATTTCAAATATTCCAACAAATTGATTTAAAACGACTTTTTAATATTTTTAACGTGCAAATTTTTATTTCCGTGTTAATTCTTTAATGTTACTAATTCATCAATAAAAAGTTTTATTTCCGTCGTTATTGGAGGTCTATCTTAATATAGACAAAAATTTTCCACTTTAACGTAAACACGCGATAGCTTAGGAGATAAGGCGCTGTCTTTTAAAAGATAGGATAAATAGGTTTAGGTAGAGTCGTAGGTTCAAATCCCGGTCAGTACACGTAGCAACAAAAAAAAAAAAAAAAAAAACAACTACCGACTCTCTCCATTTACAAACAAAAAATTTACATTTTGCTTTTTTTTTTTTACTAAGCATGTCATTTAGTAAAAAAAAATGTTAATTTTTCATGTTTTTTATGCAAACTGTATCTCCGCGATGAAAACAATTTTTAATTGTAATTTTTACATTTTTTTTTTGCAGAATCCTTTATTTACTAAAAAAAAATGTAACTTTTACATTTTTTTTCAATAAGCCTGATGTTTAGTGAAAAAAAAATGTAAATTTTACATTTTGATAATGTGAATTACGGCTTTGATCTGATTACACATTTTTTTTGTAGTTTTTACACATTTTATGTTACGGATTCCCCAATTGAGGGTCTGGATGCAATAACACCTCGAGCGCTCAAAGACAGAAACGCGACGTTGTTTCGGTGGAAAATTAAAATTGAAAAATTAAAAAAAAAAAAAATACAGTGATCTATAAAATTAAAAAATATACATTTTCATTCAAATAAATTTTTTTTTATAATAATGAGTTAATGCAGTAAAAAATAAAAACAAAATTTTTTTTTTTGAAAAAAATACTTTTTTTTCAACATATAACTCGTGATAACTCCTTTAAAAATTTATAAATTGACTTAAAAATTTAACTGTAGCTTTATCATAGGCTAGCGATGGCAATAGTAATATTAAAAAATTTATTTATTTATATTGTTTAACTTTTTTTATTTATTGTATTGTGCCGATGGAAAATTCAATTTGTCTAACTTCGAATGAAAAAAGAGTCGGAGAAATTTCAAAATCGAGTAACTTGTCAGTAGCAATATTGTTGTCTGTTGAGCAGTATATCAAGAAGTTTTATGCAAATTTTCGGATATTTTTATTAATTATTTATTGAGTTATTAATTTAACAACAAATTGAGAGCCGCCGTTAAGGCTATATATGCGTGATTATCAGCCCCCTCTCTCGTGAACGCCTATTTCCATATAAATACCAACGATATACGCGCTATTTTTTGTTAAGTTTACAAATTATTTTTCTCCGTGTACAGCTGTAACTTTTTCACGTTATTTTGTAGCAACCAGTTCAAACTTTGAAGATCATTTTCTGTTCCATTATAGTATACATGAGTATGATGCATGCAAGTTTCTCATATCACACCTTTTTTTAGGAAAAAGCTTTTTATAAAATTGAAGTACGTTATGCAGACTCTTCAATGAATGAACAACGTAGCACATAAAGTGATTTGTACTATCCTATATTTATACGGGTTTTACATATCTTTTACGTGTAACATATACTATTATTCTCTTACAAGCACGACACACTGAAGAAAAAAACTTCTGTCAGATAGACGCCAGATATTTCTTCTTGCAAAAAAACTTGTGTGTTATTGTACGCACAGGGAAGTGAAACTTCTTTGGTAATTCTAATTGAAGGATCCCTCGTTGCATTAATATATTTTAAACTGGCGGTCTTTTTCGGTTCTATTTTGAGTCAACTAATTCGTTCATTTATTCATTAACAATTATGGTAGAAATTCATAAATTTATTGATTAGTTGTAATATTGAGGTTCAATGAAAATGGCTTGCGGAAGATTGATTGATTTATACGTTGAAATGTATGGGTCTTCAAAGTCGTTATTGTACTTGGTAACTGAACGTGGAATTTCAATACGTGAACATTTGGATTACGAAAATTTCCATGTGATTGTTTAACAGTCCCTCCAATAATTTCTACGATGTCATTCCTGTTTAAGCTAATTTTTTCGATTAGCCTGAGTGATTGGGTTAAATCCCTTTTTAATTTTTTCCTTTGAAATAAGTGAAGTGTTCTTGATTCTCTGCAATTTTGTAACCAAGAAATAAAAATTTATTTCATCAATTTTTCCACTTATTTTTATTGAACTGTCTCTGAGTCTCTGAGCAATATCTTAAGAAGAGCGATTTATATGATAAAATGTGTATTAGACGATTATAATTATAATTATTTAAAAAAAAAAAATTACCGATTAAGAAAAGTATCTCGAATTGTTGATAAATGTTCACAAAATACTGACTCCTTCCAGTTGCTTGAGGATCCTAAAGATTTTTATCAGGACCCATAAAACAACTTTCCGTTGTAGCCATTTATCATCAAGTAAAGCATAATCATTTGTTAATGTTATTGCCGGTGTTATTATTCCTTTTGATGAAATATTACGATTATCCAATGACACAACAAATATGTTGTTATAATTTTCTTTAACATACGTACACTCTAATTGTGAACATCAAGTATTTTTTCAGTATTTCAATCGATTTTTTAGACTATATATTATGAATTCGTAATGGTTATTATATCTGAACAACACTTGGCAGCTTGTTTTGGAGATATCATAAATTTATCATCAACTTCGAATAGTTGCAAAATTTGACTTGACTATATCAGCTTGATAAAGTGCACCATCACTTTTATATACTGTAACAACTGGTGTACCTGTTGGTAAATTTATATATATTCATTGGTGTTTAATTGACATGAGCAAGCAACAAAAAATGTCATTGGATTATCATACCAGCTAAAAAATACTTTTTTTATACTGGATAAAACAAGTCTTCGTTATATCCATTCATCATCAAGTAAAACATAATCATTTGTTGATGTTATTGCTGGTGTTATTATTTGTTTTGATAGAATATTACGATTTTTCTTGTCTTAAAACTAAGTATTTTTTAACCCAATTTAGAATTAAAATAATATTTATTAAAATAGAATTAATGCTTACCTGTATTTTTGTGTATTTTTCAATTGATTTATTCAATCTATAGCACGACCTTCTCTTGATTTTTTGAATATAAACAGATTATTTATTGACGTAGTTAAGAGAATGAATAAATAGTAAAAAAACAAAAAGATAAAGATATAATTCAAAAAACTCCCACCCTTATAGCGTTATATTCGTTGCATACCTCTTCTTTTTTTCATTCTTACTACCCATACTAAAGAAGTTTCACTTCAAAAAATGTATTTGGATTAAGAAAAAAATGATTTGAATTAAGACAAAGATTTTTTTATTTGGATTAAAAACAATCAATTACTAAATTACGAGAACATTATTCTATGGTTTCATCAAAACGTTTTATATTTTCTAAACAATTATTAACATATTTTAAATAACATTTTACCATTATTATTACTTAATAAGTTAGTCGAAAAAAAAAAAATTTATTGTTTTGTTCAAGTTTGTCAAAAAAAAAAAAAAGAAATGGTAGTTTTATTGATATTTGTTAATGCCAATAGATAGGAATTTTCGGTCATAGGTTTAAGTCCCTCGTTAGGTAGGAAAAAAAAAATACATCAGGTTCACGTAAATAAAAAATATATATTTTTTTTTAAAATCAAACGCCATCAAAAAAACTTATCCATAAATTTAAACAATAATGTCTCGAACCAAGACATATTTATTCATTATTCAAAAAGTATACTTCTAAAAACACGAAAACTACATCTTAAACCGAGACAGTTTTATTTATAATTCAAGAAGTATGCTTCTAAAAACACGAACAGTTTGTCTCGAACCATGACGTTTTTTTCATGATTCAAGAAATTTTTTATGATTTGGATTAAGAAGTCTTTGTCACAATCCAAATCAAATCCAAATACATTTTTTTGCAAGAAGAAATTTTCTATTATTAAGAACTTTTTGTCTTATAAATAGAAAAAAAAAAAATTACAGTGCAGATTTTCTTAAGATTTTCCAGGTAAGTTGTGCATATTTTTCTACTCTTCTTTACACCATAAAAAATATGCACATTCAGGTCGTTCGGAACGGGTTAAGGACGTAAAGGTGAACAACGAACTTTTGTAATCACTTTTTATTTGAAAGTTTCGTAAACAAAAAAATCGTAGTTTTCGGAAAAACAACGTGTAAATAATTTATAATCATATCATATATATGTTCTCAAAATATTAAATTTTCGGAAAATATGAAAAAACTTTTTTAAGTCTATTAAAGATTGAAATATAATAAAAGTATACAAAGACTTCTATTTATTTATCTTCTTCCAATTTAATTTTTTATTCCGCATTTTTTGGTTCTTAAATGATTCCGAAAGTATTTATGGAGAACTGCGATGACACAGGAAGACATATATAGCGTAAAATTATCTCAGCTTCTCCAAAATGATATCTAAAAAAATTATCAATCTATATGCAATTCCATATATTTTCATTCTCAGAAAAAAAATGTAAATTTTAAATAGCCTGAAAAATTCTTTTCACGCAAAAAAAGTTAGATAAAATTGATTTAAAAAAAAATATTTCTGAAAACTCAGTGGCTGAAATATGGTCAGTAAATATCTGGAAAAATCCACAAACACATATTTTGTCAAGAACTACAGCATTTATGAGAAACAAAGAGATTGCAGATAGTGACGCACAAATCGTTGATCATAATTAGTAGACATAGCCACAAATATCTATAAAGATATATTTCATTGTATATTTTTTATATCATAAATATTGCCGTTATTGTTACATGGAAAAAATACATATAGGTTATTTCAAAAATGAATATAAATCAGATGCACTTGGGTTTTCTTTTTAAATCGCCTGTAGTTATCTTCAAAATAACATTTGTTAGTTGATGCCTATAGAGAGAATTTTTTTGTGAAATTTACAGGGTAACCACGACAGTTAGGATCGAAGTGACATGCCTGGTAATTATTATTTAGTTTTTGTATCAAAAATACAAAGCCTTTGGTTGTATTTACATTGGCACAATGTAAAAAAAACAATATCGTAATTTTTACAGGGGTTTCCTTATTTATTTACAGTGTGTCTAAATATAAATCTCTGGTAAATTGAGATATTTACATGGTCATTAGGAATATTTATCTAAATTGTAGTAATTTCTCTATAGTATGGATAATAAATATTAAGCGTATTTATTTTCAGCAGGTAATTGACAATTTATATCCGAAGAACCCGTATATTTCTACAATGAACCATGTAAATTTTGTGTGTTTACTTTTTTATATGAAGTTCGATGAATAAGATTTTTTTTTTTACAGTGTTACCATGTAAAATTAAACCGATATAATTTTTTTTTTTTTCAATAAATCTTACTCAGGTTCAATTCAATGATAACATATTTATTTTTACAGTGTTACCATGTAAATTAAAAAACTATGAGATAATGTCTACAACAAGGATAGAACTTGATGAATTAATTAGTGATCTGCTACTAATCCTTGGTATTTTACTTTATAAAACAAATAAAAAATATGCAATTTATTTTAATAAATAAAAATGTCCAAGGAAAAGCAGTAGCTAAGAAAAAGATGTAGCCGAGGAATTAATGTTGCCAAAGAATTATGTTTTAAAAAAATAAATTTGCTTGAAAAATAATTTTTTGGCAACCTCACTTCCTTATAGCTACATCTTTTCCTTAGCTCCTGCTTTTTCTTGGACATTTGTATTTTTAAAAAATAAATTTACATGTATTTTATTTTTCAAAAATACAAATGTCCGTGGAAAAGCAGTAGCTAAGGAATTAATGTGGCTAAGAAATTATGTTTCAAGGAAATAATTCCTTAGTCACATTAATTCCTTAGCTACAACTTTTCCTTAGCTACTGCTTTTCCTTGGACATTTTTTATTTATTTTATGAATAAAATACATGTAAATTTTTTTTTTTAAATTACAAATGTCCAAACGGAAAAGCAGTAGCTGAAGAAAGAATGTAGCTAAGGAATTGAGGTTGCCAAAAAATTATATTTTAAGCAACATTATTTCCTTCAAACATAATTATTTGGCAACCTCAATTCCTTAGCTACATCTTTTCCTTAGCTACTGCTTTTCCTTAGACATTTCTATTTATTTTATAAATAAAATACATGTAAATTTTTTTTTTTTAAATACAAATGTCCAAAAGGAAAAGGAGTAGCTAAAGAAACAATGCAGCTGAGGAATTGAGATTACCAAAAAATTATATTTTAATTAACGTTATTTCATTCAAACATAATTGTTTTGGAACCTCAATTCCTTAGCTACATCTTTTCCTTAGCTACTGCTTTTCCTTGGAAAATTTTATTTATTTTATGAATAAAATACATGTAAATTTATTTTTTAAAAATACGAATGTCTAAAAGGAAAAGCAGTAGCTGGAGAAAGAATGTAGCTAAGGAATTGAGGTTGCCAAAAAATCATATTTTAAGCAACATTATTTTCTTCAAACATAATTATTGGGCAACCTTAATTCCTTAGCTACATCTTTTCCTTAGCTACTGCTTTTCCTTGGACATTTTTATTTATTTTATAAATAAAATGCATATAAATTTATTTTTCAAAAATACAAATGTCCAAGAAAAAGCAGTAGCTAAGGAAAAGATGTAGCTAAAGAATTGAGGTTGCCAAAGAATTATGTTTCAAGGAAAAGCAGTAGCTAAGGAAAAGATGTAGCTAAGGAATTAATGTGACTAAGGAATTATTTCTTTGAAACATAATTTTTTGGCAACATCAATTCCTTAGCTACTGCTTTTCCCTGGACATTTGTATTTTTAAAAAATGAAATACATGTGAATTTGTTTTTTAAAAATACAAATGTCCAAGAAAAAGCAGTAGCTAAGGAAAAGATGTAGCTAAGGAATTGAGGTTGCCAAAGAATTATGTTTCAAGGAAAAGCAGTAGCTAAGGAAAAGATGTAGCTAAGGAATTGAGGTTGCCAAAGAATTATGTTTCAAGGAAAAGCAGTAGCTAAGGAAAAGATGTAGCTAAGGAATTGAGGTTGCCAAAGAATTATGTTTCAAGGAAATAATTCCTTAGTCACATTAATTCCTCAGCTACATCTTTTCCTTAGCTACTGCTTTTTCTTGGACATTTTTTATTTATTTTATAAATAAAATACATGTGAATTAATTTTTTAAAAATACAAATGTCCAAGAAAAAGCAGTAGCTAAAAAAAAGATGTAGCTAAGGAATTAATGTTGCCAAAGAATTATGTTTTAAGGAAATATATTTGCTTGAAAAATAATTTTTTGGCAACTGTAATTCCTTAGCTACATCTTTTCCTTAGCTACTGCTTTTCCTTGGACATTTTTATTTTTTAAAAATTAAAAAATAAGGAATTATCAAAGATTACAAATTAATTTCTCTGATATCTCTAGCTATATGAACCAACATTCATTAAAATATCCTGAATATTTCGTTAGATTTCAATTTTTTCTACATTTTTAATGTTCAAATTTTTTTTATATTTTTTTATTATATTATGTTTCGATTTAGTATCCTTATTAATAAACAAAACTTCTTCTTTTGTATTCAGCGAAGATCATTCTTAATAAGGATTAAAATTTTATACTTTTCACAATAGCGCGCGATAGCTTAGGGGATAAGGCATTCGGTTTAGAATATAGGTTTCATAGGTTTAGGTAGAGTCACAGGTTCGAATTCCGGTCGGGACAGTCATCACAAAAAAAAAAAAAAAAAAAAAACAATGAACAATATGTATAATACTATTTTTTTTTTTTTCTTTGTTCATTTAGCATTGGTAAAAAAAAACTAAAAATTTCATTTTATTTTTACATGGTCACCCTTAAAAAAACTTATTAAAATACATTTTAATTTTACATTGTGCTATGTGAAAAAGAAAACATTTTAAAAATATAACATCCGTTTTATTTTTACATTGTACACTGTGAAAATTCTAATGTATACACAGAAATTAACAAGTTCTCCTTTTTAAATTACATCGTTGGCACTTCGATCCCAACTGTCGTGGTGACTATGTAAAAGTAAATATTTTTTTTGGTAAATTTCACAAAAAAATTCTCTCCGTATACAAAATATTATTGACACTCAGGGAAGTCTACAATAGCTATTGTGTTAGGAGAAAAAAACATAAGTGTATGATTGTGAATAGTATACAAACTGTTATGCTACAAGGTCACTTCGAAGAATAATGAGATGATGACAAATTTTGATAACATCTATGCTTTGGTGAAACCCTCGTGAGGTTTCCATGAAAAACGCTTAGGTCTACGCGAGTATCGTCCCAGTCTCACTTCACCTTAAAAATTCATAGTCTTGTGTTAGTCTTATCTCGAGAGACGAGACCAGAAAGTGTTGATTTTGACAAGAATAAATTAAGACAAGGGGCAATATTTTTCTCGTAGATCACTCTCTTTTTCTCTTAGTTTACTTAAGACAAGACAAGACAAGGTGAGAAAACGAGTCTCTAAACCTGAGAGAAAATTTCTTTGTCTCTATTCAGTTTTCCAGGTATTTGACAGTTAGGATTTTGAAACGGTGTTTTCACCAGTTATAGCCATTACTGGTTTTCAAATCCCCTTCCGTTGAAGACCCATGATTTTTACGTCTTTTTTTCTCCGTTCTCGTAAGTTTTGTTTTTTTTTTGAGAGCTTTGTCGATTTTTTTCAGTTCCGCTCAGTCCTTTGCGTTCTGCTCAATCATACATTTATGCCTATCGTTTCGACGTGTCTTCGATCGTTTTTATTCAGAAAATGGACGTCTTTAATGAAGCGTAAAAAAGGTCAAATGATTTTGACGTCATTTTTTCTTCGTTCTTGTCAATTTTTTTTAAAAAGACGAATGTCATTTATGTCTTTATCGATGAAAAGTTAACCGAGTGTAAATCTGGTCAGTCTCGACGGATTCGGCATCCGATCCTGATCAAAAATTTTGTTTAAAAAAATCATATTAAAAATCTCGCAATAAAGAAAAATAACAATAATTTAATAATAAATAAAGACGATTTTTTTTCATTAATGATTCAACGGACGATCGTCTCCAAAATAAATACCCTCCAGAACTCGGAAAAATTAGAGAGAAAATAGTTAAACATTTTTAATAGACGATGCAGAACGATTGTCTTCAAAAAAATGATAATCAAAGCCGATACAACACGATTAGCTTGCATTCAGGATGGAGCAGAACGCAAAAGACTGAGCAGGACTGAAAAATTTCAACCCGGTACACGGAGAAAGTTTTTGGTTAAAAATAAGAAAAAGTATTCTTGTAGTTAGAAGAAAAACCTCTTGGCAATATATTAGTTGAAAAAAGAAGAAAACAGTTTATTAAAAACAATAAATGGTTTGTAATAAGTAAAAAAAAAAGTCTTGATATAAACAATATTCTGTTTGTTTCATGAAGATGGTGTCTCGTTTTAAATCATAGATGGTTTGCTTAAAGAAGAATACTACTAAACGTAAACCACGTTTCTTCTTGATACAAACCAAATTCTGTTTTTTTTTATGCAGATGGCGTCTTGTTTCAATCCACAGAATGAATTGCTTCAAGAAGAATACTTCTAAAAATATGCCACTAGCTTCTTGTTACAAACAGTCGACGGTTTATAACAAAATGATCAACTACTTATTTCAAACGACAAAATGTTTGATACAAACGATTAATTGATTGAATATTGAAATATGAAAAAAAAAATAATTAATTTTATTTTAGCAGAAACTTGATGATATGAGTTGATACAGACGGTTTTTTTTTTTTTTCTGACCTGAAAAACCTAACTGCCTCGAGCGGGAATCGAACTGGATTCTAACCGGACGGAAAGCTAACGCGTTACCGATGCACCACGGAACCGAACATGATAATGGTAGTTTATTAGTTATACATCGAAACGTTTAGATACAATCAATAAATTAGATACTCCCAGGTAGGAGTTCTCGGGCTTGAACAACTGTGCCAGGCTTGTGCGAGGGTCGTGTATCAAGCCTTGGGAGCACAGGCTTGACACAAGCTTGTGCCCATTGTTTTCCCCGGCCTCACACGAGCCTTGTTAACACAGGCTTGACACAAGACTGTCCCCGTTGTTTTTAACCGGCCTCACACAGGCCTCAATAATCCAAGCCTGTGTCAAGCCTGTGTTTTTTGTTTTCCCCGGCCTCACACAGGCCTCAATAGTCCAAGCCGGTGTCAAGCCTGTTTTTTTTGTTTTCCCCGGCCTCACACAAGCCTTGTGTCGAGCCCGTTTGACCAAGCCTCACACGGGACTTGACTTGTGCATATATTCAATTAAAAAAAAAAAATTAATATAGATCTATAAATTGTAAATAGAAATTTTAAATAACAATTATTAGGTTTTGACTATCGTGCTAGGCTTTTACAAGGACTGTGAATTGACTCTTGAATAAATTCATTCATATAAAAAATTTTGACTGACTCTTTCAGTAATACCCCGCGGTTGACTTGATAGAGCATTGGAGTTTCACGTGAGTGGCCTAGGATCGATCCCGCGTTACGCCGTTTTTTTTCGTTCAATAATTATCGTTAATTCAAATTGTATTGCGTAAAAAATAATAATGTCAACTTAATAAATTAATAATAATTGTTTATTTATATTTTTTTATAATTTTTTTTGCAAGCCGGTGTCAAGCCTGGGAACACAAGACTGTGCCGAGCCTGGGAACACAAGACTGTGTCCAGCCTGGGAACACAAGCCTGTGTCAAGCCCGATACACTAGTCCGACACCAGCAAATACATCGTGAACATTCCAGACTTGACACAGGCTTGTGTCTCAGGCCTGACACAGGCCCGAGAGCCGGGTAATCAGGCTTGTCCCAGGCTTGTGCCCGTCGTCACTTCCTACCTGGGCTAAAGATACAATTATTATTGACTTTTTACTATGATATTTTAATTATGAATTAATTTGAAACATTAATTTCATTTCCAAAATATTTATTTCTAAAAAAACTAAATGTCAGTTCATCAAAACTTGATGAAATTAAAATTAAATATTATTTTTTAACTTTTTAAAAGAAATAAATATTTTAAATTTTTTCTTATCTTATATTGATACACCTATAAAGATAAAAGCTTTGAAAGTACGATCACTATGAATAACATTTGAAAGGAAATTGATGAGTCACCTAATAAATCGGTGACATGGTGCTTAAGTTCATCTGAGTCTCGTTTAATTTGTTTGAGTAAAACGATATTTAGGAATTTGATAACAGTCAACAATTAACATGAGTTGACTGTAATTGAACTTCTGTTTTTACGTTTCTTCGATTTATTTCGGAGATTAAAAAATGTTCTGATTTTGAAATCAGCGATGTTGTTATAACAATGCTAATTTATTGCATACATCCATGTTATTACTTCGAATATGATCAAATTAATGAAAACAACGAATTTTAAATACAAGAAATGCTCGAACAATCAGAAAAGCATGAATTCACATCTAAATCATGTAATTTTTCGTTAAATTAAAGTAACTGCAAATAATAAGTGTTGCCCTAATGTACATGTCGAAAAAAAAATTGTTGATAACACTAAGTTTGTTAAATTAAAAATTTTAAAATAATTTTATGACAACGGACCAAAAGGTTCTATATAGCATCTTGTATGTGCAAAATAATTTAAAAAGTATCCTGAGAATGGACTTGATGTTTTTATATCTTTAGTTCTCAATTTTACCGATTATTAAAAATACTAAATAATTTTAAAATAAAAAAAAATAAGTGTCGAAATGGAATGGATACAAATTATAAAAAAAACTTGTAAGCTTGCGGAAATCAATTTATCTCAATATTTAATCTATAAAAGTCTTCCATTTTTATTCTTTCATTCATGAAAGTCAGTAAGAATACACATAAGAATAAAGTTTATTGTGTTGGGATGAAATGTGAAAAATATTATTGACATAAGTTTGACCAATCTAAACTAAAAATTCATAATATAGTATAATTATTTCATTCTTTCAAATTATAAAGATTTACGAAAATATCCGAACTTATGCTTCAATTTCCTATAAAGACTATCTCATACTAATTGTATAAAAAGTTAGGATATTTTCAAATTCTGGCATTATAAAAATAGTACTTTCCAAAAGCCTATTCTCGGTGCTGGACGGGTAAATGATGCGTAAGAGTTTCAAACTTCCAACATGTTGAATTTATTTATGATGCTTGATTTAACGCCTAATACACGAGAAAGTAGATTCTCCGCTGACGAGAATAGGTCTTTTACTTTGTAGTGAAAATACGAAAATTCCTGCAATTTATAAACTTTTAAAATAAAATTCAGGTATAATTCGAAAAAAATCATAATTATTTGCTCGTACGTTTGGGGTTGGAATAATAGTTTTCTATAACAGTAAATCAAAAAATTCAATTTAAGCAATTAACTCAAACTTGTTAACTAAGATTAAGGAATTTCGCTGTAGTGATGATGTTATATTATCATTACTATTTACATTGTATTCATTTACGTTAGTTAAATAAAATGTCATCAACACAATTATTAATTCAAAATGCATTGGTATATAATTATCACTAACACTGTAACTTAAAATAAAAAAAGAAACAACAGAAATATTAGTTTTCTTGTTATTATTATAGAATTTTTCTACCGTTTAACCCTATCATGCTCGGTATATTTTTAAGGAAAAGGTAAATTCATCATAATTATGAACATTATAGTAAAGTGTTTATAGACCACACGAAAAACGATATGCCAGACTGTTACTCCGTAACAGTGATGTTGTTATTATTATTATTATTATTATTATTATTGTGATTATTATTTTCTCAAGCCCAACAACCTTAGATTTTAAGGAATAAAGAAATTTTCCTCGTACAAAAATTTCGACAACTCCGCTTTGACGCTGAGACTAGTCTACGATCACACAACTGAACAAGATCACCTCTCTCCTGAGGCTCTTGAAATTAAAAAAACATACAATTTATACAAATAAAGAAATAAAATCATCCAACAGATACGTGACTAAACCACAGACCAATTTAATTCATCCTAATCCTAACACATAAAAATTAAAAAAATTTGAATTTACGAAAAAAAATAAGTACAGAAGCTTAAGTGTTTCTCTACTGAACACAGACTTCAAATAAAGATGTGCTCACCTGTGTTAATTACTTCTAATGAAGAAATATTCATTCGTAGTACATTCAAACAACTCATTCGAATCTTTTTATACTGTAAATAACCATTATAATATAGTAGCTTCCACAATGATTGGTAACTAGGCACGGGCAATTCGTGGTTCATCCCTGGTAAACGACTGGCTTATTCTTGTATTACCAATTTATGGTTCTAATTCATGGCGAAGCCTTGACTGACTCTCGGACGGCCAAGAATTGGTCACCAGTTGATTTCATTCGAAGCAGAAATTTATTCATAAGTTTCGTTATAGCCCCCGTGGCCAAGTGGTAATGCTTCAGGATATCGCATAGAAGAGTCCTGTTCAAGTCCAGGTAGAATCAAATATCAGTATTGTTTGATCATAATTTTTTCAAATAACTATTGATAGTTTTTTTAATAGAAGCCATGTTGTTAAATAATAAAAAGATATATTTTTTAAATTTTTTAATGGAATTGATAAATGGTAGGAAGCATTAGGCCGTACTTGGTTTACCCTCAGGGGACTAATGAGCCATAAATGGCCGTTTATCGGCTTATACTTGGACAATCATCGGCCTAATTTCGGGGAACATCATTGGGCCATTCATGGCAGCCGATATTAAATTACCGTAACGATCCAGGCTGGGTGCATTAATGGACCAATAATGTTATTTTTTAAAATTTTTCGACCAAGAAATAAAGTTGACCGAGTTAACACGACCGTAAACGAAAAAAAACCTACGTTTTTATCTGTATCTACTAAAACTTCTACTCGAAATTACTAAATTCAATTCATATTTGTACTTTTTTTAATAAAGAAGATTTAAAAAGAAAAATCATTAATTTCGACCGTTGTTTTCAGAAAATATTCAATCGCGAATGATTAATTAACTCCGAAATTTCCTTTACTTTATTGCTGCAGTCGCTCTTGTGTGTGTTGGTATAGGCCGGGTACATACATACTACTACAGATGCGATAGTAACGGACACAGATTTTTGTCATAGAGGGCACTTATTTATTTTATGTGTGATTAAATTACCACGAGAATGGCGCAATTACTCAAAATACTTGTTTTTAATGAAATTAACAATAATTAACAATAGAAATTATTCAATATTTATTGATAACAAATGAAATGTATTTAAATAAATGTATGAAACGAATTTATAAATTTAACTACTTTTTATTTTACACAAAGAAAAATTTAATGTTTTCAGGTTGAACGCTTATTTTAGACTGTGGGAAAAAAATATATTTTATAATTCATTAGATTTTCTTTGTTTCTTTTGTTCAGAAAACTCATGTAATAGGGATAAAGACGAAAAAGAAAACATTGGAAAATATATATTTAAAGGTAAAAATAATCATAATAATTTACATTTTATATTTTGTTCGAAGTTATATGTGAGTGTGTAACTGTGTGCGAACTTCTTAAGGTGAATTTTCACTCAAATTATTTGTCGGCAACAATTTTTTATTTGTCAGCGACAAATAAAATATTTGCAGCCTGCAATCAAATAATTGTCACCAACAAATATTTTATTTGTAGACTGCAAATATTTATTTGTAGACTGCAAATATTCATTTGTCGACAACAAATATGACGTCAACATAAACATAAACATAACCAAACGTCAGAATAGTGTGTAACTGTGATCACAACAATGAATAAAAATGTAAGTTAATTATAGATCTGTGGTCTCTGTGATGAGATTCCTCACTTGGAAATAAAAAATAATCAGCACTTTTATAGTCACAAATGTTTCAATGGTTATGCCAAGCTTCACTTCGAAAATGGAAAAATATACCCTGTTAAAGGTCAGTAATCATTTCAATTCTGAATCTTGTCATCATCATAATTCAAGAAATGTATATTTCCCATTGAACTTTTCCTCAGCTGATGGAGTAGTTGTCAAGAGGTTTACTGCCAGTCAGTTGTTGTCGTTGAATTCTAAACCTGTCAGTATAATCGCAAAACAACAGATTACAGAAACAGGTAAATTCGATTACTATAAGAATTGGATAATAAATACACATATTTTAATCTCAAATCTTACAATGAAATAAATTTCAGATAACGATAATCGTATTGAACACTTTTTTTCAATTCAGTAAGGGCTGTGAGAAAAATGAAAATTCAAATCCAAACATTAAAAAAAAAGGTATTCCGGGAAGAAAGAGTAATACATGGTATGTTGAAATGGAAGAAAATTTGATTGATAAAGTCCATAAGTATCCATCATTGTGGAACTTTTCATTGAGTATAACAGAACGATCACCTAATCGAAAACTAGCAATATGGACAGAAATATCTGATGCCATGAAGGGTTACATAATTAATAATACATTATATTCACATTATTATTTTATTACTGTTCAAAAATTTCAGTTTTATTTTCTTCAAACGTTTACAGTTGAATATCCAGATAAAACAAAAAATATTAGATATTGGTTTGTTGTCCAAAAAGTGTGAAAATTTACGTACATCTCACAATAGAAAAATGGCTTTGATTCAATGAAAAAACAAACAGGATCTGCAGGAGGAACTCCAGATAAAAAATGGGTTCACGAGGACCGTATGAAATTTTTATCAGATATTGACACTAATGAAGAGTAAAATTTTTTATTTTCTTGAATTTTTTGATTATTGTTTTGTTTGTATCGTAGCTTAATCAAACGACTTGTTTTTTTGTGTTAATTTCAGAACTGATTCTAATATTGCTGAACAGGATATTAACGTTAGAAATATAAATATAAAAAAAGGAAAAATCATCAAGAGCAAAAAGTCGAAGCATTACAGCATACACTTGAGTAGGGTTACCATATCTCGAAAAAGCCAAATCAGGACATTTTCCTCCCACTCCAAAATTTTACCCCCTCCACCTATAAATTTATGTTTCAAGTAGATAATCATAACAATTCATTTATTTTGATTATATGTTATTTATTCATTTGTTTTCTTTTAATTATTCAATAATTATTCATTAAAATTACACAAACGATAGAAAAATTTTTTACAGTAGTTAATTTCTTTGTCTAAATTAATTCATCGAAAATTAATTGGTAAGCGAAATCCTTTCGTTAGGCTTTTTTGTTATAGCTTTTAAGTTGTTAAATTAATAATTATTTAAACAAACTGAAAGCTATGAGAAAAATGGCTAAGGAAGGAAGTTGCTTACCAATTAATTTTTGAAGAATTAATTTGGCTAAAAAAAATAATTAGCGAGCTACATCCTTTTCTTAGCAACTTGACAATATAGCTTTTTATTTATTCAAACAAATTGAAAGCTATAGGAAAAATGGCTAAGAAATAGATGTTGCTTACCAATTAATTGTCAATAGCCTTTTATCTATTTAAACAACCCTGGTGGAAAAAATCTCTCCGGATTCTCTCCGGATTTCGACGTAATTGAGACTTCCAGAGATATTTACAGAGTAATCTCCAGACTATTTTCATAATATCTCCGGATTTTTTCCGGAATTTTCGCTTAAAAAAAACCAACAAAAAAAAATAGAAAAATCAATAAAAGAACCAGAAATAAAAGTTTACATACGAAATATAAAAACCGAATTTTCTTCCAAGAAAATCCGGAGAAAATCCGAATAAATTTCGGATTAATATCTCCGGTAGTCTCAATTGTGAATTGCGTAGAAAATTAGGAGAAATCCGGAAAAAATCCGGATAAATTATTTCTACCAGGGAAATTGAAAGCTATAGAAAAAATGGCTAAGGAAAGGAAGTTGCTTACCAATTAATTTTTGAAGAATTAATTTAGCTCAATTTAGCTAAAGAAATTAAGTGGCAAACCACAAAATTTACAAAAATAAAAGAAGGGTTGCCTACGCTATAGAAATTTTGCATCGGGCCCTCTATACTCTATAGGACGAGGTACATATTCTGCACGCCATTTTAATTTCAATAATTAGAGGTATTCAAGAGTCTATCATAGTTAGCGTAAATGATAAATTCTATATTATATTTATTAAAAAAAAAAATTATAATAAAAAAAAATTTTTTTAAATTGTGAACGAGTTTAAAAAATCAGGACATTTGACAAATCAGGACCGTATCAGGACAAGCCAAACAAAATCAGGACATGTCCTGCTAAATCAGGACGCATGGTAACCCTATTCGAAGTTCTCATATTTTCTACGTATAGTGTAATCCCGAATAACTTTTTTCCGCGATCGAGAAAGTATCGTGTTCCACATAGGCCTATATCACATTGTGACTATCCTATAAGAAATACTGACGTCACAAGTATTATAAGTGTGGGAGAAAGTACATGGTAAAAATTTTTTCTGATGGTTAGAAATTTTTTTCTTCCAAATTTATGGTTTTAAATAAATAAAAAAAATTATTATTGTGATAAAAACATTTCTTGTTTAAATAACAAAAACATTCTTGATTGAATAAAAAAATTTTTGGGAACATTCTTATGTATGATTGTTTCAAGAAAATTGGGATCTTTTGAAATAAAAAATTTACTAAACTACAGAAAAAAACGATTTGACCATAGGTTTTTTTTTATTTCATATAATCAATATTTTTCTTGTATTGATAAAATAATGAAACTACTAAAGAGAGAAATATCCAAAATCAACTGTTTAATATGACTTATTTGAAATACAATTTATATCAATTGAAAAAAAAAATATATTGTGTCAAATGAATAAATTAATTTCCGAATCAAATTTTTCTTTGAACAAATCTTGAAGTGTTTACATATTAACGAAATTTTTCTTGATTTGATAATTAAATTTTTTAAATTGTTACAAATATTCATCACAAAAAAACAAGAAATAGATTGTTTTGAGAAATTTTTTTTAAAAACCATTATCAAAAAACGATTAATTTTATCTATTCGAAACTCCAAAAAAGTAATGTCTACCTTAGACTGTCAGAAAAAAATTTTTCATATTAAATTATCTTTTAGTTTCAATCAAAATATTAATCAATCAAATTTAAAATATTCAGTCTGAAAAAATAATTGAGTATATTCAAGTATTCAACATATAATTCAAAGAAAAAAAAAATTCAGAAAAATGAAAAAAACTAAAAATGCAATTATTTTTTTTAAATTCTTACATTTGATATTTCACACAAAAAAAAACATTGTTCAATTATTATATAAAACTATATAATTTATTTTTTCACTTAAAATTATTAAGCTTATCATTATTATAATTTGAAGAATAAATTTTTTTTTTCAGAATTTTTTTAAACACCATTCTTTTGTTTTATTTATATTATCATTATATATATAATAATCATCATAATATTTGCGAAAAATTTGGATTTCTCACGAAAAACTAATTTATTATATGAAAATATAAATATAATCTATTCTTTATATTAAAACAATTATATTTTGGTCATTTCTTATAAATATTAAATAATGAACATTTTTTTTCAAAATTATTTCTAGTCAATGAGCTGGTATCTTACATGTTCCCTCATCTAAACTAATAAAATGAATATTATGTAATTTAGCATCAATAATATCAGTTAATATAGCTGCACAATTTCTTGGATCAACTTTTAATATTTTTTTTATCTGAATATTCCAAAAGTAGTTTATATAAACGTAACAATATATTACTCAAACCCAGCTCGAAACTATCTGGTTCATTTGATGTTGTATGTGTACCAGATTATTGATGAATACTGATTTTGTTGGTTTTTTGACGTGCTTGCTCATGCTGTCTCGATATCATGACAGTGTTCGTTTTACTTGGATCACGATCTCTTGGTTCACCGTCAAGTGTATTTTGTGTTTCATCTGATACCACTAATACAGGTTCATTTGGTTCATCTTGTACCACTAATACAGGTTCATTTGGTACGACTGGTACAGGTTTATTATCATAAACTTGCGCAAGTTTATCAGGCAAGATTGGAATCTTTTTCAAATCCACTAAAACACCTCTGGGAATAGGTGACATATTAACGTTAGAAATATTATAAATATATTGTTGAATAATCTGCCAATGGACGTGGCTTTCGTAAGGATATTCAACATTCATAGCAAAAAATGTTTGAAAAATTATGTCAATGCCAGTGATAACATCGCACACTTTCCAACGGATTCCATTGACACAACAAATAAACTCAACCAGATTGTTCCAATCCTGACCAATCACTACTAGAATAGGCTGTAATTTTTTACCTCTTTTTTTGAGCCAATTGTCTCTTTCTCTTAATGCATCTTCAACGGCATCTGCAGTCTATAAAATACAATGTGAATAAATTATTTTCTACCTAAAATATAGACTTTTTAAAAACATATTAATAATAAATACTATACTTTTACATGAAACACCATGCTCTTATGAACATCAACTACCGTAGTGTGATATGCGGCGTTTGCTCGGGTCGTAGGTGGAAGAAGATTTGCCAACATTTTGATTTTACAAGCTGTTTTTACACTTTGACTGCTTGTGTCTGAATTGATATTTTCTTTTGAAAGTTCAATTTCGGTTTTCCAACTGACACTTCTTCTTGAGCAATTTTCATTTCGACGACATGGGAGTTTGTAAACGAGCTCATCAAGTTTCTCTTCTGTCAAGTTTCTGGCATCAGGGTAATAATGAGTAAAATCTAACTTTATCAGCTTGAAACCATCAGGATGTTTTAGAATCGGCCAATCCACAAATCTTTGACTCGAAAGCATTTGATCATTTTTTTTTTTTTTTTTTTCGGTTTTTCAATGGTTTCAAGATCTTTTTGTCTTGTTTCCATTGTTGTTTGCCAAGCATGTTCAATTTTATCCCAATTCTCAGGTATATCAGAATTTAACAATCTTCGGCTTTCTTCTATGTCTGGATTAACTACTGAGAAAAATAGTAGAAATTGGAATAAGAAATAAGTAATAAGAAATTAGGAGAATTAAAAAAAAATTCCAACATGGCCAACTACGTATTCACTTTTTAAAAATTTATTTTTTAATTTTATTATTATAACTTCAAATTTAGTTAAAATATTATATTTATAAAATTATTCTAATATTTAAATTAAAAAAAAATAAATAAATTATTTTAAATTAAAATTTATGAACTCCTTATGTGATGAATATAAAAAAATATTAGATAAAATAAATGTATCTTTATTAAATGTTGAAAATAATTTTTAAATTAAAAAAAATTCGTTGATTCAATAAATATTTAAGACTTTAGACAGTAAAATCAATTAATTTGAACAATAGACAAACTTGAAAAAAAATAATCAAACGTATTTTGTTTATATCAATTCATAACAAAAAAATATAAAAATAGTACACCGAGTAAATTAAAAAAGAATTAGTCCAATGAAATTTTACGAATTTGTATAGTAACAAACTGTACATCATTATCAATACCAAGAAGAAAATTTTTGAGTTTGGTTAAATAAAAAATTATATCAATAAAAATTCTATTGCTGTTGATTAGCCAGGTGCATTAATGAGTAATGATAACTAATAATAAATAATAATTTAAGACAATTACCTGGTGGTGGAGTTTCAGCAGTTATTGCTCTTTTCATTTTTAATATTTGAGCATATTTATTTTTAAAATACTGATATAGACCACCTTTTGGTTGTCCATTGATTTTATCAAAATAAAATGTTGCTTCTTCTCCAACAAATGCTTCCGCAATTTTAATTGATAAAGTTTTAAGATCCAATTAATACAATCTTTAAATGAATTTAACAGAGATTAACAATTATAATTGATTAATTAATTAATTAATAATTACAATAAAGAGAGTGCAAGTACATATATGTTTTGTCTTCTACTTACTTTAATTTGACGCTCATAGCTGCATCTCCAACCGCTTTACAATTGAATCTCCTGTCTTTTTGTGGTTTAAAAAACCGTGGTGGATTTGAGGATTGGTAAAAATCTAAAATTGTTTTACCATATTTTTTTTGTTTTAAGCAATCTTTTACTGAGAAAGCTGCTATGAAAGAAACGTCTTCTGCTCGAGAGTAAACTAGTTCTTTAGCGTCTCGTTCCTGTTAATAATTAAATATAAATAAGTATAAAAAGAAATAAATAAGTTGAGAAAAAAATAATTAAATATTGAAAATAATAAATAAATTAATCAAATATGACACTGAATTTAGCTGCATTTTTATTTTGATGAAACTTTATATCGACATACGTTGTTGTAAAATAAAGTAACTTATAAAATTGAATTGTCAACAAGTCGATCATGAACGTCTCGAAAAGTGATGTGTTTTTATTTTTTTTTTCCAAGTCTTATTGATAAAAAAATTCATATGTGAATCTTGAGTTTAGAAAAATTCTTCTTTCAAAACTATACTAAACACACTATACTAAAATACTTCAAAA